>NW_011499978.1:142457-209576 GCF_000495115.2 Populus euphratica | reverse complement strand
CAACCATTTTATCATGACTTGTGGGATTAATAAACATACTGATAAAAGGTCTTTTTATTATTGGATTCACGGTGATCTAAGCTTGACTTGGATAGATGGGGTTAAAAAGGATAAAATGATGCTCAATTGCTAAATTTGTTGCTAAATTTTGAGATGTATAAAGGATATAGACTGACGGAGTTTCCATAGAAGGTTGTTTAGATGTTTCTTTTCATTTCTTAAAGCTCAGCACTTGTTCAAACAAATATGTGAATCTAGCTATTTCACCTTTGATGCTCTCAATTTCTTATTGGTAATGGGCCTCTAATTGGGATTTTTCTTCATTGTCCATTAGTTTTTTTTTTGCAATTGAGTGTTCTAAGTAGGTTTTAATGGGGAACCTATATTTCATCCTGCTAAATGAAAATCATTCAATTATGTAAAAATATTGATTTAATAAGAAAATACATATGAAATGTGGGCTCACCTTTCACGGGGTGACAAAGGTTTTTTAGTACATCAAGGGGTAGATTACTATCTAGTCTTAAATGGTCTATCGCATGCCCAATGATTGTCCTTGAAAGGTTGATATAAGGCTTACAAGTAATTTGAAGATAAAGACCCTGAACAATATCAGTTTGGCATATCAAGCACTTTCAAGTAAACAATCAAGCGAGAGTTAGATGGTTTCATAAGTTTTACCCAAGTTAAAGCCATTGGGGTACCATGACTTCCTCACCTATCCTAGATTTTAAGGTGTGTACTCTCAAAATGATGTGTGACATGACATTATAAACAAGGATGCATTCTAAATTAGTAAAAAGTGATAACCATATAAACACAACATAACAGACATCATAGCAATTATCAAACAAAAAGCAAAGTTTAGTCCTAAATATCCCAAGTGGAGTCGTCATTCTGTCGCACCCGACATCGCTATAGTTTTAAAAATAAATTCAACGAAAAAAAAACAAGTTTCTGGCATCTTGTTCTTTGATGGGGAATGTTTGGTTTAAGGAGTCGTCACCCAATATTATGGTCACTAGAAATCCTAACTGATCAATAGAGATTCTATGGTACGGGACTGATTGTGGCTAGGGAAGGTATTGGCACCTCTAACACAGACCCTACCCGAGGTAAGCTGCATTGTTGATTTTGTCTTAAATTGTAAAGAGTTTGTTGATTTATGCTATGATGGTTTACTTATAATATTCTTAACTCAAGCGTTAATAAATATTCGACTGCGGATACTTCTAACTCCGATGTTGGTAAATATTACATAGCCAAATACAAAAATGAATGGCATTCATGACTCTAACTTTAATGAATAAACCAATAAAATAGATTTAAATATATGCATGCATATTTTTTTAAAAAAAATTTGGACACAAGATTTGCATTTCAAAGTAAAAATCCACATATCAAATATATAGTGAAATACCGTAAAAAAATACGATGGAAAAGTTGCTCGTTTTGGCATAATATCAAAATAAAAAAGACTAAAATAAAAGGGATGAGGCCACCTAGGCCTGAGGGCCATGCTCAATTTTTTTTTTTTTACCTTTTTAATTTTCTTTAGGTTGGATCCAGCGCAATCCAAATGGGTAGGGCTAGATCTAGCAAGCTTGGCCCGGTGACCAGCCCAAGCTAGTGATCAGCTTGGTCATTATGCGTGCATGCATGAATTACTCACGCATGCTTTGCACGGTGATGATAATTATTTTGCGAGCAGGGAGTAACAAAAGAAGTTTACTTGGTGCAGTTGGAGGCGAAGCTGGTACTTGGGGATGAAGATTGTGGTGAAGCTGACAGGTCGATGCTACTCTTCTCTTCAATTCTTCCTCTATTCTTTCGTCTCTTTGTTTTTTAACTTTCTGTGTTTTTTTTTCATATTTTCTGTGTTTCAGTGTTATATCTTCTCTATATTTATAGAGTTGTCTAATATCAAATATGTGGATGAATTAACTCATATTCTCACTAAAATAGTTTCAAGCTAGGTGTTTTTGAAGTTTCTAAATAAGTTAGGCATGACATTTACATATTAACTTGAGGGGGGTGTTGAGATTTTCTAATTTCCTAAATTAGGTAGGATTAATATATTTATCATGGGTAATTGTTGTGCAACCTTTTACTACGACTTCTTTCTTTGCGAAGGAAGTCAAAGGAAAAAAGGAAGGAAAAGCAAAAGCTATTATTTGGTGATAATTATATTGTAATTAATGAATCCAAAAATATGGATAGGCATTAGGTCTTGAAAGAACCCCCTAACAGGGATATCTTAACGTATTATAATATGAGTCGTGAGCTTGGCCATTGTGAGTTTGGTGTTACATATTTTTCTACTAATATAAACATTGGTGAGAAGTTTTCTTGTAAGTTCATAACGAAGAAGAAGTTAAGGACTATTATGGATATTGAAGGCTAGTTATGAGGATGATTTTGTTATGCACTTTGTGATGGAATTGTGTGAGGAAGGAGATTTGTTTGCTAAAATTATGGCGAGGGAGCATTACAAAGAAAAAATATTTACAATTATGCGTACTATTGTGGAAGTTGTTTCCTAATCTCCTGTAATAAAAGGACCTTTTGAGATCTTTATGATTGTTAGAGGTGCTCTTAATTAAAAAAAAAAAAAACTTGTTTTAAATGGGTGTTCATAGCTTGAAAACACAATAGAAGAGGCCAATAAGATGATGTGCTATCCGCATTTCTTTTATTAAAAACAAAAAAAACAAAACAAAAATTCACCTAAGCCAACCCATTACAAGAACTCGTGCTCATGGAAGGTAACATGCCGGCTCGTTGAATGGCTTAACCGGGACTTAGACTACATTTAGGAGAATAGACTCACCGGGAACACATTCACTACTGGGCATTGACATCTTAATGCGTTGCAATCTGGACATTGATCGATCTTTATGCTTCCCAACAGCTATACAATCCAAATATCGGCTACCCCAGTACCTATACGCTCGAGTTCTTGAGACCGGGGAGCCCCAGTGCAGGGCCAATTTCAGTGCCGGTTGGAGACCTGGTTCGAGATGCATATCTTGAAAGAGAGCCATCACCTCGCCCAACATCCCTTCCTTTTCAATAGTCAATTCGAGAGCCAAATCAAAAAGCTTAAGAAGCAGTTGATCTTGATCCAATTCCCGATGCACGGGGAGAAGTGCTGGTTGAAGCCCCCCGACTAGGAACCTATCGAACAGGAATGAGTAGTTGTGCTGCTTGCTATCGAGCCTATTCAAATTAAGAAATTGAATGAGTAGTAGCTTAAGCATGGCGGCCTTAACATTCTAGGTTTCTTTTGCATGTGCATTGCACGAGCTGATTTATTACTCTCTTTTTTAATTTCTTGATTAATTTTTTCAATTCATTGTTTTTTAGAAAAATAAAATTTAATATTTATTTAGTTTGAATAAAATATTCATAAAATCATGTTTTTAATTCAAGTTAGCTTTTTGGATTAAAGCTACTTAGTAAATTAAACCAGGACAAATATTACTTCATAAAGAAATTAATTTAGTTTTAGTTAATAATAACTCATGTTTTTGTAATTTTAAGAAGTTATTATTTCATTTAATGTAAATTAAAAAAAAAACTAAAGATATTCTGATTTTACCACAGTACCATTTACTATTTAATAGATTATTATAGATGGGAGCAATAATTTTTTTTAAAAGTTTTTAATTTAAATTTTAAACTTTTATTTTTTATAATTCAGCTTTTTTAAACCCATATGAAGCCGGTGTTAGATTTGTTTAAGCTTTTCCTCCATCCAATTACAAGGTATGTTTCAAATAAAAATCTAATTTGATGCTTGCTGTCTCTTTTAGTATTTTTTTCACTTTTTTCTCTTTAATTTCCGCATTGACCCTATAAAAAACAAAAACAACCTTTCATTTTGTTATTTCTTCATATTTAATTCTTGTTTTTTTAATAATTATTTATTTTATTTAAGATAATTTATAAAATTAATTTTTTTTCATTTCACTCCCTTTTAATTTTTTTAATTTTTAAAATTTAATTCTAATTCATTTAATCGATATTTGTTTTATTTAAAATGGTTTTTAAAATTTTTGTTGTTACAATTTCATTCTTTTTATATTTTTTTCCTACCAATTTAATTCTTGTTAGTTTAATCTCTATTACAAATAAAAATTACTGATTATTTAATCTATTTATTTATTATCGTTTTCTTTGAAAATGACTATTGCTGAGTATTGAGAATGACTATCGCGTGGTTTTTAATAAGAAAATAGGAAAAAGACACAATTAACCTTGAAGTCATTTCCCGCCAAAACAATGAATAGAATCCCCCACTACAATTGCTATAACCCTGACGGCATCGAAACCTCCTCCTAAACTTCTCTCTCTAAAAAATGGCGCCTTCTGCCACTGCTCCTGAGTCACTGTCTCCCTCGACGACGTTGGACACTACCGAGAACAATCTCCAGGTTCTCACCCCCACTCTCTCATTTTCTGTTTGTTTTCCGGGAAAATCCTCATGAAAATAAATAAAAAAATAAAGACTTAATTACGCGAAATGGGTTTTTTTTTAATTATTTTGCGAAATCTAAAATTCTCTTCGCAGTCAGCACTTGATTCTCTCTTGCGTTACGAGTTTGATTTTGTAGCAAAAGTACCCCCACTTTTTGCAACAAAGTGGAGAACTAATTTACCCAACATTTGTTTTTCTGTGCACTGCAGCCCTTTTTTGTTCTTCACAGAGCACGGTCTCGGAAATCGGAGAAAAAACCAACCGGAACCTGGAAAACCAGGAGGCGTATTGATTTGTCTCCATCATTACCTAAGAATGGTGAGAACTTAGATGCTGAGAAAGCTGAAGCATGGGATGATTGTCGGCATGTGGGCATAAGAATGGAAGCTTTTGATGATGTTTGGTCGAAGATCAAGTCAACCATTAAAGTTTGTCTCTTTGATCCTTTCCTATCATGGTGTTGTAATTTTTGTTCTTTTATATTTTCTGCTCCATTTGGTTGCTAAGGAGAGATGCATAAGAAGAACCAATCTAATAAGGGACTGCTAAGCAGTAGGTAAACCAATAAAAACTACTGATTTTTATTCACCATGAAATGAGCAGTTTCCCTCAATTAGCTAATTACTGTTACTTTTGGGTTGGTCGAGATATGCATTTTTCATATTCCTATGAAAGATGATTGCAAAGGAACATAGCATATGAAATTTTTCATCATTTTCTCCACTTTATTTCCTAAGCAACCAATCTAGTGGTTGTTATCCATCCATTAAAGAATTCAGAGTTTACAACCTTATTGCAGGATGTTTTGAGGGACATCAACACCAATGTATTCAATGAGATACATCATTGGGTTCGTGAGTCTTTCAACATGATCACATCATTTGCAACACCTACATTTCCTGAAGCAACTGGGTCTTTTCCAATGGTAACAGATGCTGCCTCTAAACAACTATTCACTGGGCTGGTTCTTACCAGTAAGTTTTCCTCCAATCCACTAGTGCACTTTCAGGTGTGACTGTAGAAGAAAGAAATAAGGGATCAATTCATCTTCAGAAAGATGTAATTCATGCTCTCGAATTAGAAAACAAATCAAAAAACTCCATTTGCATATTTGTTCATGTGATGGTTAGGTTGTATTTATACTGTCATTTGAAGCTGGTATTTATGTTGTTGTCCTCCGAGTTGTCCCAGCCAAAACACATAATTTCATTCAGAGGATAAAAGTTTCAATAAATTTAATTTTAATGGTTCCAACTTAAAACTAGAATGTCAATTTCAATGACTGTATTAGCTTTAGCATCTCCCAAGTTTTGGACATGGCATGCAAGGAAGGAATGAGGGAAGAACACATGCATGAGATATGCAGCCATCGTTTGATGATGCATCGTCCTTTGTGGGATCTTGCTCTACTCTCTTGTTGTTATGTGTCTGTTATTTTTACGCTGTCTATGTTTAATATGTATTTGATGTATTAATTTGTAAAACACACGAGTTATCATTTTCTGTTCCTCTTTAACCCCCAAATATCATTGATTGAAAATCTTTAACCCCCAAATATCATTGATTGACAATCTTTAACCCCCAAATATCATTGATTGACAATGTATGTCAGAAAATATGGAGTTTGTTGATGATCTACTGACTTTCGAAGAGCTTGGATCATATTTGAAATCTCAAGGATGCCATGTGGCTAACCTTTCCTCACTGGAGTTTTCAGTGAAAAACGGTATTGGTGGTTGTCTAAGAAGTTTATTGAGACAGTTCTTAATGGTTGCTTTAGATGTAAGTAGCCACACCTTTATATTCCTTTTACAAGTTCAGTAAGTTCTTACTTGATGAGTTCATTACTTATACTAGTTTGCCATGCTAATGTTTTGCAGGCACCTGATGTATCCATCTTAGCAACATGGTACAGAGAACAAGGAAGCTGTAATAATCCAGTGGTCATAATAATAGAGGATATGGAGCGATGTAGTGGGTCTGTCTTGTCTGACTTCATCCTCATGTTAAGGTATGCGGGTGCATTTTTTTCATCTTCCCACCCTCCTTTACTCATTTTATTTTGTGTTATCTTTTCAGTTGCTTACTTTGCCCAAATACAGGGCACAATCTGGTCACAATATTTCATTATCTTTCTGGACAACAAATGGTGTCATGATCATTTTTACATTGGTCTAATATTTAGTATATCCATTAGGTTATCATTCATCACTTCAAATAAATTAGAATTACAATTCCCTTATTGCACAGCGGCTTTTCATACGTTGCACTCAGATTTTATTGTTCTAGCCCACAGAAATATGCTTCTCTTACTTAAAGTTACGTGTACATAGACTTGGAATTTGCATTGAAAACCCCAAATGTGCTTGATGTTTGGATATCTCTGGTGTTTTTGTTAACTTGATCATGGAGTTGACCTGGTGTTTTCACTAGCTTGGGAACTTTTTTCTTGATTTTCTGGAACTCTTTTCTGTAGGACTTGAACCCAAACAACTCCCTCTCCTTTGGGAGAATACCACTAGACTAAACACTCTTGTTTCAGTGGCATGAAGACTATTTGGTCTTAAGAATAACAAATAGTTAGACTGGGATGTTAAGGAAGATATTTATTGGTATCTAGATCACTATTTTGAAAATTAGCGGTGGTATATAAACACCAACTGCAACTTTTTTGCATCCAAATCACCTGACTCTTTTAGATCATATAGGCCTTTTGTGAGGAAATATGGAACAGTTTCAAAATTGGATTTAAATTCATGGAAACCAAAAGTACAAATGATGATGCATCCTTTTGGTAAATGAGCTAACTTCATGGTTATCCCTGTTGGATTGAAAAATAATGTTTTCATATGCTACAATCTATTTGTTCTGAAGTCATGGGTTAAGCAGTAAGAACATGATGTATTTGAAAGATCATATGTAGTCTTGTAGTAAAATCATATTGTTTTGAATATTGTGCTTGAAGTGGACTCTTGACTCAAAGAAGTGGTTACTGTGTTAAATATTACTCCCTGCTACAAGGGTAGAATTGGTCTATGTATCAGAATTTCGTGACTACTTGATGATTTTGTAAGCTTTGTTTCTTGATTATTTGCTAATATCTGAAAATGGATTGGACTTGATGATTTTGTGTACTTTGTTACTTGATTATTTCATTATATCTGAAAATGGATTGGAACTTTTGCACTAATGAAGTGCTTTGAGTAACTAAAAAAATTATTGAACAATGATGTTGTTTTCTAGCCTATTGAGACCTTGTCATTTTATACAGCGCTTATGGGATCAATCTAATAGCTTGGAGGATTTGATAGTTTATGAAAGCTTGTCCCTACCCTCTAAGTTGCATTCCTAGTTTTTGCCCTATAAGTATGCGGAATTTTCTAATTTCTAGAATAACAAAGTGTTCTTGGACTTGTACTTGCATTTATTTTATTGCCACTCTAATTATATAAGCATATCTGTTAAAATATCCTACAGCCAGTATACTTATGCAGTTTTTGCCTGTAACCTTCCATTCTTTCAGTGAATGGGTGCTTAAAATCCCAGTGATTTTAATAATGGGAGTTGCAACAACTCTTGATGCTCCTAAAAGTATACTTCAGTCAAATGCGCTACACCATTTGTGCCCCTGTAAATTCATTTTGGGAACTCCTCCGGAGAGAATGGATGCTGTAGTTGAGGCTGTTCTTGTGAAGCAGTGTTCTGGATTCAGTATAAGCCACAAGGTGGCAGTTTTTATGAGAAATTATTTTGTAAGCCAAGATGGAACTTTAACATCTTTCATAAGAGCTTTGAAGGTTTGGATATGATTACTGTTTTGTTATTGTATTTTACAACATCGTAGTTTTCCTCTCTGGTGAATATAATCAAATGCCATGTAATGTTTTGGAAGTGTTTTTCAGATTGCATGTGCTCAACATTTCTTCATGGAACCCCTGAGCTTCATGCTTTGGTTTCTTCTTGGAGATGACAATCTGGTAAATTTTCCTATTCTTCTCCCAAATACTTTAGTACTGCAGTTTTCAAATGTTATATTTGTTCATAAATTTCACTTTGATATATAGTACACACTTTACTCTAGTTGCGACACATGTATAGGCACATGCCATGGCAAAGACATTTACCAAATATTTTGTGAAATCTATATGATAAGAGAAATCATATGCCATGTTCTATGTATGAAAAGCATTGAGTTAGAGAAAGTATCTTGGATGATTCAAAGAAAGCAGCATTTCTTTATCAGCTTATCCTCGATCTTCTATCTCATGAACCATTAAGCAATAATAGCATACCATGCACCTTTTCAACCAGCTATCTTATTTTTCACTTGCTTTTTTTATCTGCTTTTACATGCTTCAGAGCACACAACTAGCAAGCACTTAAACTTCTTCCTTGTTTGGACTGTTTTCTCCTCTTTTTTTCCTTCCAATTTGGAAAAAACCTTGCTTAATATTATCATTGCTTGACTTTTGTTTTTCCTTCCAATTTGGAAAAAACCTTACTTGCTTAATATTATCATTGCTTGACTTTTCTTTCTTTTCCTTTTTTCTTTTGCATGTAACATTGCACCATTCAAGATGTTACAAGGAGAAAAGTATGGATTGTCACCAGAAATGATGCTCAAGCATGCTTTGAACCTTCCATCTTATCAGTCTTATGGAAGGTACTTAATAGCATCAAAATATTTGTGTGAATAATTTTCCAGACATAATGGAGGAAGTTGTAGCTCATTTGGGTTGCAAAATCTAATTACAGAAATAAAATAGCCAAACAGCAGGACGAAACTTTAGTAAATGGTTTGGCAGAATTGAAGAAATTGCAGTGTCAATGGAGCACTGTGATTCTGGTGAGCCCTTAATCCTTTTTGGATTGATGCATTTCATTAGCATTTATGAGATTGTACATTTAAAACATGCATTTTTTTATATCATGCAAAGCAGCTGATTGCAAGGTTGCTATCTTTTCTTTTTATATCCATTTTAAAGGTTATATCACTCTTCCTATTCTCCAGCTGGTTACCTTAGCTATGTTTTTTATGCCAAATTGATACATTTTTTAATTTTCAGTTCTGTTTTGAAATTTACTTCTTCTTTTTGCTATGGTCTGTGGATATGGGAACCTGTATTCTGTTTCAACATAGAGACTCAGTGCTGCTTATGCTATGCATGTATGTTTACTATCTAGTAAATGTGGAGTTCATCATTTTCTTCTACTATTTAGTCTGTTATGTTCAGAAGAGCCATGCTAAAATAAATGTGCCAGTTTCTTGAAAAAATTGTAACATAATAGCAATAAAACATGTGCAAACTTTCCTTGAGTGTTCGATAGGTATTGTGTTCTCAAATGTCTGATGCACTGAGGTTCCTGTAGAAGTGTCCAGCAAATGATAGTCTCTTGAAATATGGAAATTTCAGAAGCATCCAATAAATCAGCTTTTTGACAATTATGTTTTTCTTAATATTTAAATTCTGCTTCCACTAGCTAGTTTAATCCACGTAATGCAATTAATATCTGTTTCTGGGCACATCATGAGTTGCAGTGTCTATATGAAGCTGGAAAGTGTGATAAAGTCACACTGTTAGACCTATTCTGCGAGGCCCTTGATCCTGAATCATTCAAGTCAAGGGCTCCTGACAATGGTGGGGGCTTAGAAAATGATTCTGGAGTATCCTCAAGTGATTTTTACAAGCATCAGCAATATCATACTACAAGGAAAAGTGGTTTTATTTGTCAGGCAGTGCAAAAGTTGAGGTAATTAACATTTTAGAATCCAGATTGTCTTTCATAAAGTTTACATATTGAAGATTTTGTAAGGTCGCTAGAAACATTTATTCTCTAACAGCATCTGCAAGGTTTTGGTGTTTCCCTTTGTCTCTTTGGCCTTTTTTATTTTTAACAACCCTCCAACTTAAGCAATTTCTTTGGTGAATTTATCATGTTTCTCAGTGAAACTTGGAATGTGAAATGTAATAAAGAAAGACAGAAATTAAGATAACATAAAGGAGAATAAGGCGTCTTTCAAAGGAGAAGTACAAGAATAAGAGAATGAAAACAGAAGGTTTTTCCAGCCTTGTTGAATGTCCATTAATTAAAAATTTTAAAAGCTTCGGAAATAATCCAACACAAATCATCAATAGCTAAATTTATGAATTCCAAATCACATGGGATTGCACAATAATAACCATCTGACCACTATAAAAACATCTGACCACTATAAAAAGCTACGAATCAAGCATCAGAAAGCAATTCCCCTTGGGGCCTCACTTGGAATAAGTCACTAGTCATAATTTTGGTCAAAACCACTAAAAAAATTAAAGTAGTGTTAGAAGGTAGCCTTATCTTTCCAGACAGACTGACTTGAAGAAGCCAAAAGAACTGGAGGACTGAGAATATGTATGAAATACAAGAAAAATTGTCGAACCCCTCAAAGTTCACACCATTCTATCAGACCTTAATGCAACCAGAAAGATGTTATAATAGGAAGGAGCAAATAGAGATCAGATGTTTCTTGCTTATTTAATACTGTGAGGTGATAGATCTTCCAAACCATCTTGTGAAAATGCTGATGTGAATGTTGTTTAAAGTGGATAGGAAATAAGATGTGGGAAATACAATTGATAAAGGTTGGTCCCACAACAAGATCCTCCCAGAATTGAGCCCGAGAGCCATTAACAACTCATAACATAAAGTGGAAAGAAATGCAGAGAAACTCAGTCATGGGTTATTTTTTAAGCAGGTGCTGAATTGTGATATCTCTATATTCCTGTGAATAAGGGGCATTTTAGTAGCTTTCAGAATTTCTTGAAGGTCTAGTCTTATTTAGGAAGTTAGTGTCTTAGTTTTTAATATTCTATCCTAGTTGTTTAAGTAGCCTTAATCTCTATAAATAGGGATGCCATGTTTTCATTTTCAGCAGAGCTGAATTCTGAAACAAAGTTGAATTGTAGCATTTTATTTTTATGGCTCGGTGCCTGAGGTTTCTTCTTCAACCTCTTGTTCTTCTATTTTTTACTAATTTCTCTACTTTCTTGCTTAAAAGTATTGCTGCTAGAGTCACTTTTAACCACCTAATTTCTCCTTATATTCTCTAATTCTGAGAGTAACAACCCTAGCTCACCATAAATCCTTTGTAAAACATAAATCTTAAATTTGTCCTGCATCACAAAATGCTCCTAAACAGACCTACTCTGGTGGTGGATGCTGGGAAGGTTTAAAGGCTCTAGTTGAAACGAAAATGTTATAACTAACTAATTTGTAAACGCGCGCGCGTGCACAAAGAAGGCGGAAGGGTAATGATTACATCCATGAGATGGTAGAGGTGGCACCACTTTAGGAATAACTAAAGGACAGTTGTTTGAGTTTCAGAAGTTTAGCCGTATCCAGACCTGAGCTATAGCTGCACAAAGAGTGTTTAAGTTAAAGTATTGGTAGAAATGGGGAGAGGTTGATAAAAAATGAAATTGGATATGTAGGGTCTAAACAACACGTAAAAAGTTTAGCCTGTTATAGAACTTGTGGGAGGTGGCCAATCCATGTAGCCAGCTTCAACTAGCTTGGGTTTTTGATGTTTTGTTGAGTTGAGTTAATTTAGTTTCACCACTAGTTGTTCTAGCCTTGAGCATCCCAACCATTCAGCTATAGGCCACACTTCCTGCAGAAAATTGCCAGATTCATGGTCCTCTGTCCTAGATCATAGAAAAGCTTCTGCCTTCCTCTCAACTCTCTTGAAAACCGCAAAGAGATCTTTTCATACAGGAGAATAACAAATGGGTAGGCTAGATAAGTATAACGTGACCACTTAGGAGAAGAAATTGCTTTTCTACCCATCTAGATGCTTTGAAACCTGCTCTACCATATGATCTCAGAAAAGTTGTGGGCTATGGATCACTGCCAAATGGAACGCCTAGATGAGTTGAATGCCACTCTCACTTGGCATACCTTGTGAGAGAAGCAAAGTTGGAGAGCACATCAGATTCTTAGTGAGTACTGAAACAGCACATTCGGGCATTTTTTTTCCTTTCCCAGGTATACCTCCTAAAATGTGTAACAAATACAAAATGTTTGGGCATACATTTGAGAGTAACAAATACAAAATGTTTGGGCATAAAAAAATACAAAATGTTTGGGCATACATTTGACTGAGCTACTCATGCCAGTTTTACATACATTTCCCTATACTTCCTTTGGTAGGTGTGAATGATCATCAGTAGGCCAAGCTCTAGTTTAATATATGCCGGCACCCTTGGTCACTTTTTTTGTTCAGACATCTTTTTTAATCCTAGATTCTTGTGGTTGTGGTTGTTCTTTTGGTTTTTGCCTGACTTTTGTGAGTGTAGTAATTCATCACACGCCCCAAAATTTATAATACTCTAGTTGCTATGATTTATTTTCATAATCATCAAAAAACTCATGATGTCCTTTTTGCTTAGGACATTGGACTTCTGAGAAAAAAATCTTACAATCCCTTGCAACCTGGAAGTTAGACTACTTTTCTTGTGAATTGATTAATTCAACTCTTTTAATAGATGTAGTAGAATGCTGAAATTTCAATTCAATCAGGGATCTTCCAGCAGTGCAGCTACGTAAGCTGCTGAAGGGTTGGGAAAAATATACTGTGAGTGCCCCTCAGGTATGGTTATAATTTCAAGAAAGATATCACAAGCTTGAAGGATTTTAACTCATCTCATTTATAATGGATCTATCTTCATGTTCTTTGAGTTATGTGAAACAAATCAGCTTTTATTTGCTTTATTGTAAAGCTTTTGGCATCTGGTAGAAACATGAGATTTTTCTTTGAACAGTCACCCTTATCAAGCTTCTCAAAAACCAGTTATGCTCTAGAAGTGCTTGAAACATGTAAATACACAGTATATTTTGTGATGTAGGGGCTTGCACGTTAATATTTTGGTTATTTCTGATAAAATAGCCTGCTTAGTTGCTTGTGCTAAGTCTTAACGATTTGAGTGAGCTATCCAGGGATTGTTCCCTTGCTGCAGAAAATGAACTACCTTGCCTTGTTTCTTGCATTAAATTACTCTTCTTCTTTGCTTTGTTTGAATGATATTGCTGCTCTAGTGTATGTTATGATGATTCCACTCATGCTATCCATAAATTTGTTTACTTAAACACTTAACCATTTTTTTAGTCAGAAGATACTTGAGGCTGCGATCTCACAACTTAAAGACAAGAAATTACCTTCCCCAATTTACTTCAGCATTTTGATTGATGGGTGAATGCTGCATCTTTATCTTGAATTGCTGTTGGGGGAGTCAACTATATCATGACTTTTTATTTGTTTTAACATTTTCCATTTTGATGTTCTTTGAGTTATGTGAAACAAATCAGCTTCTATTTGCTTTATTGTAAAGCTTTTGGCATCTGGTTGAAACGTGAGTTTTTTCTTTGAACAGTTACCCTTATCAAGCTTCTCAGAAACCAGTTATGCTCTAGAAGTTCTTGAAACATGTAAATACAGAGATTATTTTGTGATATAGGGGCTTGCACGTTAATATTTTGGTGATTTCAGATAAAATAGCCTGCATAGTTGCTTGTGCTTAGTCTTAACGATTTGTGTAAGCTATCCAGGGATTGTTTCCGTGCTGCAGAAAATGAACTACCTTGCCTTGTTTCTTGCATTAAATTACTCTTCTTCTTTGCTTTGTTTGAATGATATTGCTGCTCTAGTGTATGTTGGGATGATTCCACTCATGCTATCCATAAATTTGTTACTTAAACACTCAACCATTTCTTTTTTGTCAGAAGATACTTGAGACTGATCTCACAACTTAAAGACAAGAAATTACCTTCCCCAATTTACTTCAGCATTTTGATTGATGGGTGGTACTGCATCTTTATCTTGAATTGCTGTGGGGATCTAACTTTATCATGACTTCTTATTTGTTTTAACATTTTCTAGACACTCATACTTGCATAGAAGATAGCTTTGTTGGTTTTCTTGTCATGCGGCACTCATGTTTTCTCTTTTACTACCCTGGACTGTCTTTGGCATGCTTTGATATTCTTTTCATCATTATTTGTCTTTTATAAGGTAGACCTACATTAATGTGTGAGGTTCAGATAAAAGATAACCTACCATTTTTACATGATCCGAAATTTGATTCTTAATCAACTTATCTTCATTGAATTATGTTCTTACAGATTCATGACAAAGTGAAGAAGTTGCTATCTGAAGTGAAGTTTGAGGATGGAAAGAGTTTGGGGCAAGATTTAAGCACCATATCCAAGTAATGTTTTTGTATTTTTTCTTTGTCCTGTTTACAAATGTTGCATTTTCATCATTTTGTTATTTTTGGTGAAAGTTGGCCTGCCATTAGGCAATTTATGAAGCATGTTACAATTGAATATTTTGAAAATTTTGGGAGGGCTTGGTAATTATTTTAAGAGTCTATGAAAACATGCCTAAATTGCAGTTAAAAAAAAGATGATTTCTAATAGTATAGAGTTTTCCAAGGTCATGTTATATGGAGGACCAGTTTGGATTTTTATCAGCACTCGTAAGCTAGGAGGCAGGGTGACACTGAATTAAAAATAGAAGACCCTTAAATATGACATGTATGCCTTTGAGGTGTTTAATATCATTGAAGACTTATTGGATGCTCGTTTGTATGCTCTCTTCTATCTTTTGGACATTCTTCAAATTCCCTGTAAGCTGTTTCACTTCATTTGCCATCATTAAAGCATCCATGTAGGAATGATATGATTAGTTAAAAAGTTTTTTCTTTGAGATTTAAGAGAACTGGTTAGAATCTCTCTCTTTTTTTGTTTATTGAACTTTGTGGTATAGCTCAAACAGATATGGACGTAACAATAATAACTAAGCAACATGCAATAATATGGTATTAGTGAGAACTGACAGACATGTACAGGCATCACATCTAATAAAGAAGAGTCGCGAGAACTGACAGATATGTACAGGCATCACATCTAATGAAGAAGAGTTGTGGTCCATATAATATTTCATTACAGAGATATTTTTTTCATATACGGTGTCAAGTAGTGCTGCTATTTTCCTGACAAAGATAGACAGCTTTTGTAGAGTTGTGATTTCCCATGTTAATTTGTTTACTAGATTGGTTTTGTTGTACAGTGTTTGAGTATTTATAAAAACAAAATACTGTTAGCATCAGAATCACTACATTATTTTCATTAATTCTGCCATTACTATCAATTTCAAGCTAAGAAGGAACATAATCAGTAACGGGTCATACATGGACCCAGATTTTAACTAAAAACGCATGTTTGTCTTGTGCATGTACATGTTGTGAGATTTTAGTCAAGCTTCATTCTGCCTTGCCATTTGCCATGCATTTTTGTCCTGAATTGCTGGTTTACCTTGATTAGTTCTAATTGATAGCATCTCTTCCAAGAGACTGCAGATTAATCTCTGTTTCATATATATTACTTCTTATGATTCAAATCCTTCCTCCGTGCTGTTGCTGCTCTTTTTTTTCCCCCTTCATAATCTTTTCCTTTTGACATTATTTTTCACTGCATGATTGTGAAATCACTAATTCTATCAGTTTCATCTTTGCTGCCAAACATGACAGGAGACATGCATCTCGTAAACATTTGAAAATTGAAGACTCCAAAGCAGTAAATGAGAAAGCTGCAAAGCTATTAGAGAGCATGGTTAGGTAGGAGTATCCAGTCTGTATTCCTTTTTGTTCTTGTCTTGGTTGGCTACTTTCTTTGCATAGAATAGTTAACTGCATTGATACCAGCCAAACGAGTGCTCTTTTTTTTTTTTTTAATCTTTGAATTAATTATAGTTCTGTTATGATTTGTTAGCATTCTGCTATAACTTGTTAAGTATTTGTTGTAAATAATAAGATTTAATTTCAAAGATATATGCCTTATTTCACTCTGGCATGCACATATGCTTTGTGCCTGAACTCCAAGAATCCTTTTCACTTAATCGCACCTAATGCTTTTAACAACAGCGGGAAATGCATAATTTGCACAATTGCTCACCAACTATTGATCAAATTTTCTGCTTTCTAACTTCCACCAATGGTTTATTTTTTTAGGCGAGTGATCCCAAGCTTCTGTGTTAAAAAGCATGTTAAAAGTTTCATGCTAGTTTCTTTCATGGTCAATCACTCTTACAATGTGTTTCGAATTCCAATTTTTTTAGAATTTCATCATAAATCCTAGATTATTTTTCAAAGAAAATCCAGAATTGTCAAATGTATGGAATGCATTTCTAATTTTTTTTCATTTTTGTAGTTCAAATGAATTACAAATGATACAATGGGGTTTGGTGTCTGACTTCTTATCTTTGTGTGAATCAGGAACTATATGCAGCCCCTTGAGTGTGTACCTTTCCATGAAATTGTCTGCTTTAAGAATGTCAATGCACTTCAAACAGTAAGCGTTTAAAAAACCAGTTATTCTGATTTATGTACTTGCAGAATTTTTTTTGTTTACTAGAAAGAATTCAAAATTTTCTATACAGCTTCTGACCTGTGAGTAGACAACAACAGTAGACATTTGCCTTAATATATGGTTGGCATGCAAATTCATCTGCCATTTACTAAAAGTCAGGAAATTCTAATGATTGTAATGTTATCAATCAATCGATCTACAATAATTCTCTGCTAAACATGAATTTGTTTGAAAATTTTGACTGGTTTATGAAAGTTTGAAATGAGAACTTTCATGGCATTTACAGATGCACAAACTCTGAACTCACTGGCCTATATGTTTAAATATAATTCATGGTATTCAAATTCAAGGGAAGTCTACTCTTTTAACCCGATATTTTAATGAAATTCTCTGTATGTCTTATTCAAATTGTTTTGTGGTGTTTTTTTTGCCCCATATAATTGGTTTATTTTAATTGTGGGATAACAAAATGCCTCGAAATTTTTCTTACAAGAAATCATCAATCTTTGTTAAATTAATTATTCAGGTTTGTTGAAGTTTTTACATTTGTTTTTGTTGCTAATGCTATCTCCTATGGATCATTCTTCTTGATTAGCAGTAAATTTGTTTCTCATGGAAATTTGTGTTAAGCAAATCTCTCTCCTATTTTGTTAAGAATGTCTCCCTGTCCTTTCAGTCAAAAAATTAACCATGTTCAATTTTAGAAGGATCTGGTATAGAGTGCCTTTTCAGTTCATGCTTAAAGATTATTTTTCTCAATGATGCCGTTCAGGGCTTGGCCTTGAGATGCTTTGTGGGATGTTCAGGGCTTGGCCTTGAGATGCTTTGTTGCTTCCTTACTTGCATATAGAATTGAATGAATTGCTAGCTACTAGCCTACTTCCATGGGGTGGCTGCTACTGGTTGGTTTTCTACTTGTGTCAATCGTCAATGGTGGAGATCTTTTCTAGTGAAGTTCTTCATCACAGGAGTGGGAGCAGCAAACCCTACTATTCATGTTAAATTGGCAAATTTTTGCATGCCAGTCTTTCAGCACTTCTAACCTCTTCCGTTATGTTAGGCTTTAATTGGAGACCCAAGAAGAAGGATTCAAGTTGATCTTCTGGATGTTCGGAACATCATACAGTGCAGCTGTTGCATTAGCAGTAGCAATACACTATTGCCATCGATGCATGATTCCTCAATAATGTAAGTGGTCCATCCCATAAATTTCTTATCTTGGAATTATGAAATGTAGAATTCAAAGTGCAAACCAACAACCCACCAGGGATTTTCCAGTACAAGAGAAGTTTGAAGATGATTTTTTTCTTTTTTATATCCCCTTTTTGTGTACTGCGTTGCTACCTGTCTGTGCATTAGGCAATCCCTGGAATCAGTTCCCGAGATGGTGTTCAAAGCTTACATTATCAAATAGATGGATACCCTTGAATGTAAAATGATGGCACTTCAGTCTGCAACTTCTGACAAGAACTCAAGATTGCATGGAGGAATATCATGTCTCCTTGTTGTGTTAACAGTGAATGTTACACAGGTTGTGATTTGTGTTCATTTGTTGTTTCAGGTATACCTTGGCTCAAGAGCATGGTGATCTCATTAATCTTCATGACTGGTATCAATCTTTCAAATCAATAGTTCTTTGCTTGAGCAATAAAGGGAAACATGGGTCAAACTATTCCCCGTCGCTGAAGAAAAGGAAAGCTACCACTGAACCTGCAAAGCCAAGTGAGGCATCAATTCAGTATCCTATTGGTATAGTCTTTCTTTTGCTTATCCTTCATTAAGTTGATTCAATGTAATTAGGGCATGGTGAGTTTAATTTTAACAAATTCCATGTGGTCTTCCGCGTTCCAATGACACCCTCTTTTATTTAGAGCGCACGAGTTCAAGCTATTTGCACCTAAATGTATTATATCTTCAGAAAGGATCTGTCAGGATGGATGTAGTCATCTTGAACTCTGATGAGTTACCTTTAGTCAGATCATGGCGAAAAACATATTGCTAGTACCCGGAAGGGAGGGGAAGAAAACAGTGATTTGTAAACACCTCTCAATTTTTTATTTTTCAATTGATCATTTTCCATGGAGATCCTTAGCTTGTTTCCTACAGAGCACGTTTTTGTAGGGCAGTTACAGAGCTCCAGATTACAGGGCTGCTTCGGATGCCTAGCAAAAGACGGCCTGATTATGTGCAGAGAGTGGCCTTTGGACTTTAGTGCAGAATTATTAAACCAGTCCAATCTCTCTCTGACTCCTTTTCCCCTTTAATGTAATTTTGATTTTGTATTCCAGTATATATTTCTTATCCTCTTAATGACCCAAATTTTATTTAATTACTTCCGCCCCACCCAACAACAATTCCATTGTAATTCTGTCTTGGCATGTATGTAACCATAGATTTTATTCTGGCTCTTACCAACCGCTTCTGGAATTTGCACTAATTCTTTTAGAAAAGAAAAAAAAAAAGGAAAACCCAAATTTATTTTTCCGTTTCCATTTGCATCATCCCAAACTTGTAGTTTTTGTTATTTCTGACAAACATTTTCTACAGTCACATTCTTTTGTTGGGTGTTTTTTTGTTAGTTTGAGTTGTATCTGTTTGAACAACGTTGATTTGAAGAAAATTTGATGAAAAAAATTAATGATCAATAACATTTTTAGTCTAATGTGAATGTTTTATGTAGTAAAATGACATTAATACGAAGAAATTTAGATAAAATTGTTGATGTGTATTCATCGAAAGACAATGGCGGATGTCTTAAAAGAATATTTGGAATCAATTTGACACCACGTACAAGTTTGGGTATGAATTGAGAAAAAATCTTATTATTATTATTATGGCTTTTAAGTCACCGATGAGTGTGTTATGTAAAATATTAACTAATTAAGCGAAATTAAATTTTTTTTATAAAATATTGTTTATTGGAATGATATTTTTTTTGTTTCAAATTTTTTTTATAAAATATTGTTTATTGGAATGATATTTTTTTTGTTTCAAATTTTTTGTAGTTAGTATTTTTTATTTTATCTTTTAATATTTTAATTTACTAAATATTGAATTTTATAATTTATTTTTGTTTTTTTTATAAGATTATTTTAATTTCATAAACCGAATCACGAGTTTTATGGATTAATATAGGTGACTTGGTTTTTTAGATCTTTTTTATAATTGATTTTCTCTTTTGTTTTTGTTTTTTTTGTAAGATTATTTTAATTTCATAAACCGAAGATCTTTTTTATAATTGATTTTCTCTTTATATATAGTATGAATAAGAACTAAATTTTATAATTTGTTTTAGTTTATTTTCTATGAAATTGTTCTAGTTTCATAATCTAAGTCAAGTGTTTAGTTAGTTAACTTGAGTAGACTCAAATTTTTTTTAATATTTTTTTAATTTTATTCTTCAACATTAGATTAATTGAGAATTGGACTTCAAAATTTATTTTGATTTATTTTTTATTAGATTATTTCAATCTTATGGTTTATATTTTACAAGTTAATCTGGGTTGACCAAGGTTTTTTAATCTGTCTTTTAATTGATTTTATATATATATATATATATATTTTAATATTGTGTTGATCGAAAATTAAGCTTTAATATTTATTTTGATTTATTTTATGTTGCAATCTCATGACTCAGGTCGATCTAATATATTATCATCTCAATATTAATAATAAAAGATATAATCTTAAAATTTTTTATTTATTTCAACTATCTTTTCTAGTTTTTAAGGTTGTTTTTGGACTATTTAAGTTAATTGAATCATATTAGATTAATCCTTATATAGTTATTTTTTTTACTTTATAAAAATATATTAATAATGACTAAATATTTTTTTAATATTTAAAAAAAATTAATATGATTCACAGAATAACACGTGAATTATCCAGTGAAAGGTGTCCAAGTTGTATCAATAGGCGATAATTGATGCATGGATCATGTCCAATAGGAGCCAAAACACTAGACTTGCTAGCCGATTGCTAATTGGTGACTAAAATAGCATTTAAGATTGGAGTCCATTTATTTTCTTTGTTGGAGTTTATTGATGTGAGTTGTCATACAAGAACCAAATCAATTAATAAGCAAGATGTTTCCAAGTGATAGCTCACGTCATGATGATGCAACAAGTAATGATCCCTCTTTACAAGTACTTGAAGGACCCTTACCTAAAAATATAGCCGAGGTAAGTTCCTCTGCCATGCCTCCTTCAATTAATAATGAGAGTAGTATTGTACCATATGTGCTACCCTTCATATATAACCATGGGAAACCACCTAGCCGATATTCTCTAAATATGAAAGATAAAATATCCATGTATAATATTGCTAATTATATATCCACTTACAAGCTATCTAAATCACTTAAGACCTTTGCACCTAAATTGTCCACGTATTACATCCCTCGAAATGTAGAAGAGTCAATACTTGATTCATAATGGATTCAATCTATACAAGAAAAACTAAAGGCCTTATAGAAAAACAAGACTTAGAAGTTGGTTTCATTACCTAAAAGAAACAAAATAGTAGGGTGTGAATGGATCTTCTCCGGTAAATATAATATTGTAGGATTTATTGACAGGTACAAGACAAGGTTTGTTACAAATGAGTGCACACTGATATATGTGATAGATTATTAGGAAACATTATCAATAGTAGTAAAATCAAACATAATTAGAGTTTTGTTATCACATGCAATAATTCTAGATTGGTCATTGCACCAGCTTGACATGAAAAATGCATTTTTCGTAGTAATTTAGAATAAGAAGTTTTCATAGACATTCTGCTAGGATATTCAGCAACTTTAGAAGACAAAGTAGTATGCAAACTATAAAAGGCATTATATGAACTAAAGCAATTACCTTGTGCATGGTTTGGTTGTTTCAGTGCTATTATAAAAACATGTAGATTTAGGTAGAGAACCTTAAACCATATTCTTTTTTGAAAACCTAATTTGGAAAGGTGATAACACTAATTGTTTATGTAGATAATATTATCATCACAGGTAATGACAAATAAAAAATTCTCAAACTCCAAAAGAAATTGTTATCTGAATTTAAAATAAAGAACCTAGGGGGACTCAAATACTTATTAGGAATTGAAGTCTCCGGATCAAAGCTAGGCATATTTTTATCTAAAAAATATTTCTTAGACTTGTTATCTGAAGTTAGGTTGCTAAAATGTAAACTAGCCAAGACTCCCATTGTCTAAAATCATTAACTTGAAATATATGTCGATCAAGTACCCATAAACAAAAAAAAAATACTAAAGGATAGTTGATAAGCTCTTTTACATATCATATATTTGGCCAGACATAGCTTATGTTGTAAGTGCAGTGAGCCAATTCATACACAGTTCTAGTGAAAATCATACGAATACAGTAACTAGAATCCTTCTATATTTAAAATCCTCTCCTGTGAAAAGACTAATATTTACAAAACATAATAATTTAAATCTTAATTACATGGGGTGTCCGGGCCAACTTACGCGCACCTGGTTACACCGATATAAATTGGGCAAGAAATATTTCAGATAAGAAGTCAACGTCAGGCTACTTCACCTTTATTAGGAGTAGTTTTGTTATCTTGAGAAGTAAGAAACAAAAAGTTATTGCGTTGTCAAGTAATAAAGCAGAGTTTTAAGGTATGATCAAAGGTATATGTGAACTCCTTTAGATAAGGAGGCTACTAGTAGAAATAGGTTTTTTTCTAGCTCAAAAATAAACTTGTTTTGCGATAATAAAGCAAGTATTGACATCTCTAGTAATCCAATCAAACATGATTGAACCAAGCATATTGAAGTTAGTTGGCACTTCATCAAACAAAATATTAAAGAGAAAATTATTCAATTTATATTTGTCAATTTAAAAAATCAGCATATTGAAGTTAATTGGCACTTCATCAAACAAAATATTAAAGAGAAAATTATTCAATTTATATTTGTCAATTTAAAAAATCAGCATATTGAAGTTAATTGGCACTTCATCAAACAAAATATTAAAGAGAAAATTATTCAATTTATATTTGTCAATTTAAAAAACCAGTTAACAAATGCGCTTATAAAAACAATATCTAGAAAAAAAATTTACATCTCACTCGAGAAGATAGACATTAAAGATATTTATGCACCAACTTGAAGGTAAGGAAAATATTGGCATGAGCTATCATGCAAGAACCAAATCAATTAATTTATGAAAAATTTTGTAAAATCCCTTACTCTAAGAGATAATTATAGTTACAGCTTTCAATCTTGTACATTTAAAAATAGCTCTTATTAATCTATATATACACGGAGAATTTATCTTTATAAAATGTAAGAAAAAACATAAATTTTTATTACTTTTAGTAGTGTTGTTATCTTCATTAAATCCAAATTATTAAATTAACATATTATATCATAAAAATAATTAGAACTATATATAGTTTTATATCTTTTATAAAATCTAAATTATTAAATTCAAAATTAACTGTGAGATTTGAAATATAAGTGTTTATATTAAAAAACACAAGAAAAATATTAATGTCTCTGCATATAATAATGCATTTACATTACAATTAAAAATATTAAAATATATTTAAGAAAAAATATTAAATTAGAGACTTGTCAAACATTATATTGAAAACAAATATATATATATAAGCCCAAGCGCACTCTTACAGTTGTATTCCTAACAAACCCGAAGTGAAGGCGAGCATTGTGTAGCGCGAGTATAGAGTTTTTTCGTAAATACACGAGAGTACGACTAATGGCGAGCAATAGAAAGCGTGACACTTGAAGACGTATTTATTTTCTTTTGGGGTTCAGAAGAATCATAACATGACGTGGGACAATCTCAGCTGGTGATTTTGTGTCTTTCGATGCACATGATCAATCGTCAACTTCTTCATTACATTACCTTCCAATTTACAAAAATAATTAAAAGACATGGCAAAAATACCATGGACTCCCTCGCAGTGCTTCTTCTTTTTAGTCTTTTATGACCTTTTTTTTTAATTTCAATTATCTTTTTTTTTTAATTTCACATTTGATCCCGAAATAATATTTTCATCATAGTTATCAAACCTCATCCAGGAATTGACTCAACTAAAAGATCGGGTTTCGGGTTTCACGGGTCAACCTAAAAAAAATAAAAATAATATTTAAAGTTTTAATATTTTATATAAAAAATTAAGAAAAAATGCATGTGAATATACGTCATACATTGTATAAATGATATAAATAATAAAGTTTAAAAGAATATTTTAAAAATAATTATCTCACATTTGAAAAAAAATATAACTTTTTTCTTGTAAACATGGAATACATACACAAAAGATCTTTAAATCCCACATTGAAAAAATAATTTTTTTTCTTTGAAACATAAAGCATATGCATTAAAGAATTTCAAATCCTACATTGAAAAAATATAACTTTTTTCCTGTAAATATAGAGCATATATACAAAAGGGTTTCAAATCCCACATAAAAAAATAATATTTTTTTTTTGAACATAGAATATATATTTTAAAGGACTTTAAAAAAATAACTTTCTAAATATGTGTAACGACTTCTCAAGTTTTTGTAATTGTTTCTCGTATGTTTCTTAATAAAAAAAGATTAAACTAGATAATTGACCCATGTTATGCAACTGATCAAGTCAAAAAAATTGAACATAAAAAAAAATTTAAATGTTATTAATATTTTTTTTAGTGGAAAAAAAATTGTGTGAGAGTTTACCCGATGTAACCCGGTTGATTTTACTGATCTAAAAACAACTCATACAACCCGTGAAAACAATATTTAACCAAGTAAAATTTTAAGATGATATCTTTTCTTAATATTAAAATAACAATATATTGAATTAACCTGGAATAACCTAGGTTAACATGTTAAATTCATAATTTAGATTATGAGACTATGATAACCTTATAGAAAGTAAATCAAAATAAATTATGAAGCTTAATTTTCAATCAACTCAATATTGAAGGATAAAATTGAAGAAAAAAATCAATTAAGAAAGGACCTAAATTAACATGTCTAACTTACAAATTAAGTCATAAAACTAAGATAATCTCATAAAAAGCATATCAAAACAGTAATAAATTTAAATCCTTAATCAGCCAAATATTAAAGGATGAGATTAAAAAAAAAATTAGTTAAAAAAAATAAAAAAACAACTTGAGTCAATCCACAAAACACATGACTTGAGGTCATTAAACCAAGATAGCCTTATAGAAAAAAATAAAAAAATAATCTAATTTAATTATGCTTAACCTGTCAAATCCATGATTTTGGTCTTGAGACTGAGATAGTCCCACATAAAAAAAGTCAAAACAAATTATAAAGTTCAATTCTCAATCATCCATATTGAATCTAATGTTGAATGATGAAATTTATAAAAATCTTAATTAAAAAATGACATAAAAGATAAGTCAAGTCAGGTCAAGTTAATTGTTAAGCATTATTCCCAGGTCATGAGACCAGAATAAACCAATGAGAAACAAACTAAAACAAATCATGAAGTCTAATTCTCGATTAGACATAATATTTATTGATGAAATTAAAAAAAAATCAATTAAAAAAGAGAGAGACAAAATGAGTCAATTAGGTCAACTCGCTATACCCACGACTTAAGTCATGAGATGGGGACAGCTCAATAAAAAGTAAATCCAATATTGAAGGACACGTGACTTGGGTCATGAGACCGATACAATCTTTTATAAAGAAAATTAAAAAAAGACTCGATTTAACGAAAGTTAAAATACAAAAATCTATGATCTTGATCGTGAGACTACAATATTCTCATAAAAAATAAATCAAAAATAAAATATAAAGTTCAATTCTCAACCAATCTAATGTTGAATGATAAAATTTTAAAACAATCAATTAAATAAAAGATATAAAAAACAACCTGAGTTAACTCGGGTTAACCTGTTAGGCACTATTCTCGGGTCATGAAACTAAAATAACATAATAAAAAGTAAATAAAATAAATTATAAAATTTTTTATGTAGGCTTTTTGTTCATTAATTTTTTTTTCATGTAGGCTTTTTATTCTTTGTTTTTTCTTTTAATTTTTTTTTGTCAAGCAGTTTTTTTTTTTGCTTTTTGCTTTTTGCTTTTTTTAATTATTTTTTAATTTATTTTGTTAATATTAAATTTTTTCTATTTAGTTATTAAACTTTCATAACACAAATTCAAGGTTTGACGGGTTAAACCCAGTTAATTCAGATTTTTTTTCTTCATTAGTTTTTTTCTTCATGTAGGTTTTTCCCTTTGTTTTTTCTTTTTAATTAATCCTTGTTTTGTTTAATTTAGTTCATTAATATTAACTTTTTTCCTATTTAGTTATCACAATCTCATGACACAAATTTCAAATTTGACGGGGTAATCTTATTTGGTGAGTTAACCCAGTTGATTCAAATTTTTTTTCTTTTTCTTTATTAGTTTTTGCCTTTCAATTTTATCTTTTAATATTATAATCAACCCACAGTGAAAAGACTCGGTAATTTTTTTTTCATTTTTTTGCCTTTTTTTTTGTTTTTTTAATGAATTTTTTTAATTTAGTTTGTTAATGTCAAATTTTTTTATTTAATTATCAAATTTTTATAACACGGATTTTGGGTTTGACAGGTTAGCCCAGATTTTTTTTCTGATTTTTTTAATTAATTTTTTCGTTTAATTTAGTTTATTAATATTAAATTTTTTTCTATTTAGTTATTAAACTTTCATAACACGGATTCAAAATTTGATGGGTTAACCTAGCTAATTCTAGGTTAACCCGTAAATTTATTTTTTTTATTTAGCTATTAAACTTTCATGACACGAATCCCAGGTATGGCTGGTTAACCTGGCTTGAAGAGTTAACCCAGTTATTTCATATTTTTTTTCTTATTTCTTTATTATTATTATTTTCATGTAGGCTTTTTTTTCTTTGTTTTTTCTTTTAAATTAATATTTTTTTGTTTATTTTTTTCTTTTTTCTTTTTAATTATTATTATTTTTTAAATTTTAGTTTGTTAATATTAAGTTTTTTTTTCTATTTAGTTATCAAACTTTTATGACACGGATCCAAGATTAGACAGATTAACCTGATCTGACGGGTTAATCCAGTTAATTCATATTTTTTTCTTTTTCTTCATTAGTTTTTTTTCTTCCTGTAGGTTCGTTTTCCTTTGTTTTTTGTTTTCAATTATTTTTTTAATTTAGTTTATTAATGTTAATTTTTTTCTATTTATTTATCACACTCTCATAATAGGAATCTCAGGTTTGATGGGTTAACCTGATTTGATGGGTTAACCCAGTTGATTCATTTTTTCTTCTTTATTAGTTTTTTTCTTCCAATTTTTTCTTAAAATATTGTAATTAACTATAAATTAAAGACATTAATCTTTTTTCTTTCAATTTCATGACACGAATCCCAAGTTTCACGGGTTAAACCAGTTGATTCAGATTTTTTTCTTTTTTTAAGTAGTTTTTTCTTTCAATTTCATCTTTTAATATCGATTTAATTAAGAATTAAACTTTATGATTTTTTTATTTACTATTCATTAGATTATTGTGATCCTATGAAGGGATTTTACTATACCCCTTCTTGCGAAGCACTATTCATTAGAATAATGCCTTGCTTTATTGTTTTTTTTTAATTAATCTTTTTTTTTTTAATTTTATTTTGTAATATTAATTTTTTTTCTTTTTAATTATAACACTTTTATAACAAAACCTTACAACTTGACTCATATCCAAGGCTTCGAGTTTGATATTGCAACCAAACTCACTTAAACTTGAGTCATGCAAGTTTAATATTATAAATATAACTTTTGGGTCAGGAGTAGCAGACAGACTCAGTGCTCTTAGGTATAGTTTTATAGAAAGATATAACACTCTTAGATTTTATTTTTTTAATATTTTTTATACAAAAAAAATTGATCCACTGTGTAGCGCGAGCCACATTTGTAGTATATATAACTAAAGGATGTGGGAAAATCATTATTCCCCCACACCCAATTCACTGTGGATTACAATAGTTAATGTTTTTTTTTCATATAGTTTTTTATTTTATTTTTTAAAATTATATTTTTCAATTATATTTTTTAATATTGAGCTGATTTAGAATTTAGTTTTGTAATTTAAAAAAAGACATTGTTGATTGCTATAATATTTGTCCGTATGGTTTTTTATTTTTATTTTTTTATGATTCTTTTCAAAATTATATTTTTTTATTTATTTTAATATTTAAAATAAAAAAGAACAACCAGTTTAAAAGTTTTGTATGTGTATCTATTTTTTATTGCTACTATGAAGATTAACTTTCTATTTTAATATTTAAAATAAAAAAGAACAATCAGTTTAAAAGTTTTGTATGTGTATCTATCTTTTATTTCTACGAAGATTAACTTTCTATTTTAATATTTAATTAGTGTTAATAATATTTTATATATATGTCAATTCACTTGTTTCTTAGTTTATTTTTTAAAGAATAAACAAGATTTTTTTATTTCTCAATTAAAAAAATACAATACATGAAAACACATCTATAACACATCTATAGCGTAATTATTTTTTTCACATTAAAAATTAACTTGAAATCCTACCCGTATCATAAACAACATTTTTGCATTTCTTAATTATAAATATTATGATATTTTAAAATGTATTTACAACATTAACATATTATTTTATTATGTTCATAATTAATTTAAAATTCTATCAGCAACTTGATGATAAAACTAGTAGACTTTCAAGGAGAAAAAAAAACAAACAAAATACAACACAAAAAGTAATCATATCTAAGAAAAAGGGCCATATGTCACTTTCCCATCATTTTAGAAGTCTAAGTAATGGTGTCCTGACCTATTTTTAACCTTTAATTTTTTCATATATTTTTAAAAATATCTTTTTAAAAAAATATATTGTCAAGGTAAATAATAAAAAGAAAAAAAAAGGAAAAAGGAGTTTAGGGAGTGATATAAGAACAAAGAGAGAAAAAAGGAGCGAGCAGAGTAAGGACTACAAAATAATAGGGGAAGAGCATGCGAAGAAATAAAAAAGAAATAAATTGGAGAATCGAGAAAAATTAAAAAATATATTGAAAGAGACCCTACCCATTAAAAAATAATAGATTTAGGTAATTAGGAATTTATAGTCAAGAAGAAAACAATATAACCATCTAATATTATTTTTTTAAATTAATTTTTCATGTCTTGTAGCGGATCTCGGACAATATAAATAGATGGCATGCATAAACTCACTTCGGCAACCCCACCCACTGTGGCAACAACCTGGAACAGGCCCCTAAAGCAGCAGATCATGGCATAAAACAATAGTTAAAATAAATAAATAAATAAATAAAAATCAAAGCAGCTTGTTTTCCAGCAACTCTCACACGCTTTCTGGCCTCTGATATCCCATCTTAAGCGGAGGTGGTTGACACGTCCCATGCCAACAGGAAGCAGAACGAGGTGGGCACCTTGTGGAGTGGTCCCCGCACCTCCCTTCCGTAATGGCACGTGCAACGAAGATCACTTGTGGAGTGGTCAATTCTTTTTAACAATGTTTTTCCATTCCAAACGACTTGGACATCATCAAAGATCAATTTTAATGTTTATATGTGATTTATTTTTTTTAGAATAATTTTTTATTTGTTTGTTAAATTCTGAATTGCAAATGTATGTTGGCGTTGTTTCTAGTAAATTCAAATGTATTCATGTTTTTATTTTATTTTCACGAGTATGATCATTTCTATTAATTGATTTTATTAAAATATTTATAGTTATTTATATTAGTGATGTTTGGAAAAATAATTAATTTATGGCTAGCTAATATAAATTAGAGAATTAAAAAAATAATTTAAAACCGATTCTCTATCTATTATTATTTCAAATCTCATCCTATAATCTAAAAGGTAAAAATTAGGTTTTGTTATAAAGTTTAAATCTTTAGCATATATATAATATGTTTTTTTTCTATAAAATCAAATCATAATTAGATATGATATTTTATAACAATTTTCATTTTCATTTTTATTAGAATAACCAGCCCTTCATAAAAAAATAAAAAAAATTAATTCATAAAAAAATAAAATTAAAGACCACTTAAAGTGGTTTTTTTCCCTTATCTTTTCACATGATAAGATTGCGGAGATATAATCGCGACAAAAGGTGCCTCAAGTCATGAAAGAAAAGTCTCAAATTTCTAATAATAATGATAAAAATAAACAAATAAATCCCCTAAATTATTGGTGTCGTGCTTGGGTATACCGTACCACATGTGCCAAAATACGGTAATGTATTAAATTTATTTCCAGCGATCATTATCGGTATTCGGGACCACAGCCAGAGCACCATTTATCTGTGGCTTTTACGTTCTTTTCACCGTTCTTCATTGTTGCAACTCGCAAGAAGCCATGGATCCTCAAGAGCTTAAACAGGGCATAGCCCAGCTTTACGACGAGTCGTCAAGTGTGTGGGAGGACATATGGGGGGATCATATGCACCACGGGTTCTACAACCCGGATGATCAAGTTTCTGGATCCGGGTCAGATCATAGGGCTGCCCAGATCCGAATGATCCAGGAGGCGCTTCGTTTCGCTGGCATTTCAGGTTTGAATGACATTTTTATTTATCTATATAGTCTCTGAATCTTTCCCTCCCTCCCTCCCTCCACACACAGACATACATAGTAGACGCGTAAAAGTAGTGGTAATGAATCTAGTTTTGTGATTATGCTGGTATCCTTTTTTTAGCTAAATAAGGACCATGTCGGTACCACCTAAGATCATCTCCAATCCAAAATGTTATTTTGAAAAGCTAAATTAATAAAATAGCATTTTGAATAGTATAAATATAGCTTATCTTACCATATCTATTCCAATGGAAAAAAGCCATTTGAAGAGCCATTTATATTAGAGTGAAAAAAATAAATGTTTTATTATTTTTTAATATTGTTTAATGCTATTTTTTTCCACATGTCTACATTTAATTGGTCTATTTTTTTAGTGGTCCCACTTTGTTGGTTTTGGCTCTTTAAAGAGATATGTAGAAATAGCATTTGTGGGAGAGAAGAGGCATTTTAACATTTTGTTTGGCTTCTCCATTGGAGTGTGTAAAACAAGCAAAAAAAAGCCAAAATATTAATTTTTTATTTTTAGCTATCCATTTGGCTTCTCCATTGGAGATGCTCTAAGGCATAATTACCATATATATATATATATATATATATATATATATTTGAGAAAGAAGATTTATGAGTTGTTGTGTCACTCTTGTGATTTTTCTGTGTGATATTTTTGAACTTTAGCTAATTCCTGCTGATACTTTGTACTTGTGTTTTAAAAATAATTTAATAAATTAAAAAATATATTTTAAATTAATATTTTTCTATGATTTTAATGTACTAATAGTACAAGTAAATTTTATAAAATAAAAATAATATTATTTTTATACATTTTGTAATAAAAAATATTTTAAAAACTAATCGATTTCACGTCCGGCTGAATCATGACTTTGCCAGAAAAGGTCTCATATGCCTCATGATGTTCTCTCCACCACTTATTCTGGACTTTGTATCTCTACTCTTGTTGAGTATGCCGTCCACCTTTTCCCACGTAATTTGTCTGTGCTCTAGCTGTCGTACGTGGACGAGGCCTCATGTCACCGAGTTTTCGGTCAATTATGGAAATAAATTTAATTGGAATAAATATAATTAATGATTGTCATATTGCATCACACGTGTCCACCACTAACTGGTGAGGGGATGTGTGGAGCTAGAAGAGGGCAAGTGTTCATTGTTAATCTATTGCTATTTTGATTAAACACGATTAGAATGATTAAGACGGTACATAAACGAGATTATGATAGTATGAATAGTCAAATTAATTAAACATTGGATCGACCCGGCAACGCTGTGGCCGACGGGCAACGTCTAGAGTGCATAACAGCAGAAGGCTTTCTATGAGTTATCCAATCCACACCAAACTCTATTCGTTGTTGTTAGGTATGATGGGGGTGTTGTTAGGCATGATCATCAAACTTTATTAGTTGTTGTTAGTTATGATATAGTGTAATAGTGGTTAATTTTTAATTTTTTTTATTTGAAAATATATTAAAATTATATATATATTTAAAAAATTATTTTTTATATTAATACATCAAAATAATTTAAAATAAAAAATAAATAAATTTAAATTTTTTCAAATAGATTTTAAAGTATAAAAACAAACAAATTAAATCTTTTATCATCTTGAAATAATAGTAATCGGAAAGAGAGAAATTATATTTAATTATTAAGGTCTTGTTTATTTTTGTGTTTTAAAAATATTTTTTTAAAAAATTAAATTTGTTTTATTTTTTATTAACTTCAAAGTAATATATTTTTAGTGTTTTTAAATTATTTTGATGTTTTAATGTAAAAAATAATTTTTAAAAAATAAAAAAAATCATTGATATGTATTTTGTTATAAAAAACTATTTTAAAAATAATTATAATTACATTTTTAAATAAGTTTTAAAGCTCATTTATTATTAAAATAAACCCCACTACAATGATAGAAAATCAATAATTTTAATGATACGTAGAAATGTGTTGGTGATTATTGTAGAAATGTAAATTAAAAAATTTATAAATACATGTAATTAAATAAATATAGAATTATATAGGTTAATAAACAAGAAAAAAGTCAATAATAACTAAAAATAAAATTGAAAAAAATCAAAAAATAAATATAAATTAAGATATTTAATCTTATGAGATAAAATATTTACTTGATAAAAAAAATATAAATTAAGATATTTAATCTTACGAGATAAAATATTTACTTGACTTTAATTGTTGAATTTTTTTATTTAATCAAGCTATAATAGAAATAGAGACATTAAATTGATTTGATAAAATAAAATAAAAAAATTATACAATAATGCTCATTATTTGAAAATAAATATTTTTTTATTTTAAAAATAAAATTAAACTATATAAAATATAAAAAATTATAGATAAATTAGAATATTTTTTTTAGAAACTAAATTCACATAGTACCATAAAAAAAAATTCTATCAGAAACTAAATTCACATAGTACCATAAAAACAAATTCTATCAAAAAAAGATTAAATATGAAAAAAAAATCACATTCAAAAGGCATTAATTGTAACATAAATTTAAAAATTATTTGAGAAAAAAAATATTTAAAAAAGATATCTATTAAAAAAATATGTTAAGAAAAAATAGTTCAAATATTGTAACTTAACTTGCACTCTAGGTCATAAATTCAATTATGTTCAATAATGTTTTTTTCTTAGATTTATATTTAACTTTAAAAAAATACAAAAAAAGGCCAAACATAACCTAGGCTTGAGCACTTGGTTTTGTTGTTGTTATTTTAAATTATTTACCCTTATTTTTTAAAGAAAAGAAAAGCACAAACAATATATTATATGCGAGCCTAGATTTTGGCCATCCAGCAATGGCCAGCACTTGGTTTTGTTGTTGTTATTTTAAATCATTTACCCTTGTCTTTTAAAGAAAAGAAAAACACAAACAATGTATTATATGCAAGCCTAGATTTTGACCATCCAGTAGTGGCCACAAAATCATGGCAGCCGTTTTTTTTTTGTAAAACAATTCTTAATTTTTAAGTTATTTTAATATAGAAATACTTCACAAATACTCTTTAAACATTTATAAATCAATTTATAAACTCAAAATACCAAAAATAAAGATCGAAAAGCACGAAATTAAGCATGGGTAGATTTATCTTTCTTGTTATAGATTTGTTTTTTTAGGAAATATTGAGGTTCTAAACATCCACCAACAAGCCCTTCATATTTAATGGAACTTGTGCACAACAAAAAAATTTATTTTGGTTGTTAAAAATAGCTTGAACAATACCTTTCTCTCTCATCGCTGGAACTTGACAATTTTTATTTCTCCTCTCTTTCTAATCAATGACCTAAAGCCTTGTTTGTTGTTTCGAAAAATGATTTCTTGAAAATCACTTTTTAAATTTTCATGTATTTGTTTGTCATTAGAAAAGTTAGTTAATGAAAAACACTTCTCAATCAAAGAAAAATTTAGTTTGCCTTTCAGAAAATTGTATTTTTAGTAGAAAATATTTTCTGGAAGTTGTTAAAAATTTGAAAATATCATTTTATTTGCTAATTATATCAAATTTGATCCTCAAACTTTTAATTGTTATATATATTTTATTTTAAATATATTTTTTTGAATTTTATTTTTTTGAATTTGATTTTTATGTTAATTTTGATTCTCATTTTTATAATTGTTATTTACTTTTTTCTTATTATTTTTTAATTGAAATCATTTATCTATCAAATTTAGTATTCATTCTTTTGATTATTACTTATTTTATTTGATATAATTTATGAAATGATAATTATTATCAATTTAAATTCTTCATCTTTTAATTTTTTTATTTGTTAGATTTAATATTTATTATTTTGATTATTAGTTAATTTATTTGAGATAATTTATGAAATTATATTTTTTTCAATTTCATTCTCATTCAACTTTTTAATGTGTAAGATTTGTTTTTTATTATTTTAATAAACTTGAAAAGAATAAAATATTAATAAATTATTTTCTAACTCATTTTCTATAACATAACTAAACATAACTAAATATTGAAAAATATTTTTTAATTTATTTTCATTACATTACCAAACATTAAAAAAATATTTCACTTTCTCGGAATTCACTTAAAAAAATATTTTTTTTTCATTACATTACCAAACATTAAAAAATATTTCACTTTCTCGGAATTCATTTAAAAAAATATTTTTCAGCAAATAAACAGAACCTAAAATAATAAAAATAAACTTTTATATAAAATAATTTTGTTTGAATTTTAAGGGATTTAAATCATATATTTTGCATTATTTTTAATGTTTGAAAACCTAAGTATATTTTTTACATAATTTTTGGCATTCCATCTATTAAGATGTCTTTTTAATTTTAATTTTAATATTATCTAATAAATTCAAATTAGTTGTCTCCCAAAACCAAAATGAAATTTCAAAAAATGGACAACATGCTTGGGGGGCGGCGGTAACGGAACGAGTGTTTTATCAGTGTTGCGACCAATTTTTTTGTTTTTTTTGCAGTACTGGTATCCTAATATCATGAAATTAAATCTTCTTTAAAACCCATTTTCTGGATATTTTAAGAAAATTTTTATAAATTTTATTAAATACTGATCTGAAATTTGAACTAGAAAATAAAATAAAAATCAGTAAAAACTTTTAATCAATAGAACAGTACATTTTAAGAATTTCATATAAATTATTTTATTTTTATATTGATTAATACAAATAAACACCAACCTTAATATATTAATGACATTATTTAATTTATATTTATTTTTAAGTAGTTGGGTTTAAAATATTTCACATAAACAGGTGTCGAACTTGATAGAATGAACAATGACCTCTTGGTATTAACTACGAGGTAATGGAGTTGATTTTGCTTCATTCTTTGATATAACTAAGTTAGCATATGATAAGATTAGTCCCTGTCAAGTTCACTGTATGTCGGACTTGTGAAAAATAAAATAAAATTGTATAGAATATATTTGTGTGATGGTTAATTCTGTTAATTGTTTTTTTTTTTAATTTAAATGATATATTTTAATTTTAAAATAATTTAGTGTGTTATTATGGGATTGAACAATTTTTTTTAAAAGATAAATTAACTTAAAATTATACCATTCAAATCTCAAACACAATATTAACTATCTAGCTATAATTTTAAAATTTAAACATTTATTTTTAGTAGCAACTAAATTATTTATTTGAGCTATATTATGGGTTGTATTATTTTTTTTAAACATAAAAAGAAATATTTAAATGTAGCTAATTTTTTTAATAAAAAAATTAAATCTTATAAGAGTTGATTTAATATGACTTGATTGAGTAGACAAGTTTAAAAACAACTTGAACGACATGTGAAAATATAGTTTGATTAAAATGAATTCAAGATGATATTATTTAAAAAAAATATTGAGACGAAAATATATTGAATTGACCTTAGTTAACTTGTGTTAATTTTTAAAATTAACGGCTTTAGTTATAAGACTATAACAACTCTCTATAAAATAAATTAAAAAAATTATGAAGTTTATTTTTACATAAATTCATTGGTGAATGCAAATTGGAAAAAAATTCAATCTAAAAAAATATAATAAAAATTATTTAAGTTTATTTGAGTTAACTTGTAAAACTTATAAATAGCACTATGAAACTGAAATAATTTTGTAGAAATAATTAAAAATAAATAACAAAATTTAATTTATAATATATTGAATAATAAAAAAAATTAATTAAAAACCTAGAAAAAAACTTAAACCAACTGATTTAAACCATCAAATTCATAATAAAATCACAATATTAAGATAATTAGAAAGAAAATAAATTATAATAAATTATAAAATTTAATTTTTATTAAATTAAATTTTTTAAAAAAAAAATTATTCATGAAACAAAATTAACAAAATAAATATAAAATATCTCAGGCAAAACTTGACTAAAAAATTCAGAATGAATTGAGATTAAAAAGAGAGAAGATATTTGTTCCAACTTATTTTATTTTTTGAAATGATGCACGATTACAAATCATTGGAGACAAAACATGACAAAGGCTATAATATCCATGACCCCACCAAAAGAAAAAACATACCGTAGTCTAAAATCATTAGTGAGATGTTATTAAGTGAGCGTCTGGTACTTCTTTTCAAAAATAATTTTTAATTAAAAATATTTGAAAATAATAGATTTTTAAATTTTTTAATTTTTAACCTATCACATCAAAATTATTTAAAGAATATTAATTTAATATTTTTAAATAAAAAATTCAAAATTTTTTTTTAATAAAAGAAACAAGGGCTCACGACAAAACAAATAAAAAAAATATTATCTTCATGAAAAAGCAAAAACGCACACCATATCCCATCAAAGCCTCTCTCTCTCTCTGTAGCGGACGCGACACCTCATCTTTCCCCTCTTTAATTGTAGTGTTAATCAGTCGAGAAACCCCACAAAGCAAAATAAAACAAAAAGCCCCCCTGAAAAACTACTCCCTAATGATAGCAATACCCATCATGACTAGTATGCTACTATCCAGCACGTCACAAACCCAAATCTTCCACAACAACCGCACGTCCCATCCCATTCCTCACCTCCACCCATACCGTACGACGTGTCTTTCCCCTCTGCCATGTCGTCCCCGGTCGATACGTTGCGTGGGGTCAACAGCCGTTGCAAACACTGGCAGTACTCGAGAGCTTAAGCAAGGTATAGCAGAGCTTTACGACGAGTCCTCTGCTGTATGGGAGGACATTTGGGGAGACCACATGCATCACGGATTCTACGACCCGGATGAAGTAGTTTCCGGGTCGGATTCCGATCACCGGGCTGCTCAGTTCCGAATGATAGAAGAGGCACTCAGTTTTGCCGGCGTCTCTGGTTTGTTACTCTTTTTTCTTTGCTGCCTCTCTTCCATATATATATATATATATATATATATATATATATATATATATATATATATATATATATATATCTCAGCTCCCGAAAAACCTCCGTCTTATTAAAAAAACTTACGTGGCAGCCTACTTTTAGTCCTGCCGTTTATGTTTATGTTTTTTTACATGTCATTAGCATAGCAATGAAACCAGCCCGGGTAACGGGCTGGCTAGGCGAGCTCGGATTGATGTGATTAATTCAAGTTGATTTAGATTTTAAACTTTGATCTGGGTTAGATCCCAGATAAATTTGCCGGCTAATCTAGATTTAATAGCTAAAGAATATATTATTATTATGCTAAAAAAATGCTATGTTTTGACTTTTGTTGTGTAGGCTTGAATGGCTTTGTGAACATGTAATTTTAATTGGCTATTAAGAAGAAATCTGAGTGTCAAGTCTCGTGATGAAAACATTGTTTTTGTAATTTGGATTTCGACTCGTATTATGAGTGCTGCCAGAGTCTACCGAGATGAAGAGTGGTTGCTTGTCAATCTTCCCCACCACTCTCAAGGTGTGAAAACTAGCAGTGCCCTCCAAATGCATTAATAGAAATGTGAGGAATGATTTCTTCAGAACCTAGCTAGTTCCTGCCCATGAACAACTTCTTCTCCACTGTTTTCTTCATCATCCACGATACACGATGAGTAACGTTTTTTATTCTTACACCTATGCCCTGTTACGAGCTTCTCATCACACCAGAAACATTCCTTTTGCTCTCCTCTCCCCCACCTCCTTGCTCCTTGGTGTGACCTAATGAGTTTTGTGTTTGTTTGGTTAAAGTAGTTTTGAGTGGGAGTAGGTAAAATGTCTATTTGAGATGGTTTTAAGGTAATTGGAGTTGATGAGTTTGGAATTCTGTGAGTAGTGAAGTAAGGGTTGAACCTGGTTTGGTTTACTTGAATGGTAGTTTGGGTGGGTTATTTAGAGTGGCCTGGATGGTTGCGCCTGTTGGTGAGGGTGCTCTGTTGCAATTTGGCTAAATTATAAGCTATATTTTTTTATCTCCACCACCAATCCTCTTATGAAAAGGACTAGAGCCGATTTCTCATTAACCTTAGCTCTATTCCATGATATGTCGAAGTTCTGAATATAAGTTTCCAGGTTCCCAACTTGCCTTAATTCCATGAGTTCTTTCAATGGGTCCTTCTGACCCCTAAATCTAGAACATAGAGCATCCACATATTCACTCCACGAGATTGTCTTATCCCCTAAGCTTCTCGTAAAGTTTTGGTGCCACTACAAGGCCATCCCATCCAAGTAATAGGAAGCTAATTTCAACCTGTTAATAGGAAGCTAATTTCAACTTTTTATCATCCTTAATTTCCTCTATCTCAAAATATTGGTTGTATTTATACAACCAATTATGTACATCATCACCATCAAAGTTAGGAAAATCTCGTTAAGATCTATGTACCTTGCAATGTAACTATCCTCCTCCACAAGTCTGACAAGTTTCGACTGTAGAATTTTTAGGAGTATTTTATTATCTCAAAACTACAAATTTTGGTTGTTGTGGTGTGTGTATATATATATATATACACACCTGAAAATTCTACAGTCGAAACTTATCAGCCTTGTGGAGAAGGATAGTTACATTAGTATTTTATTATCTCAAAACTGCAAATTTTGGTTGTTGTAGTGTAAAATTTGCAGTTTTGAGATAATAAAATACTCCTAAAAATTCTACAGTCGAAACTTGTCAGACTTGTGGAGGAGGATAGTTACATTGCAAGGTACATAGAGCTTGTAAGGTATATTTTTTTGCAAGGTATATATATATATATATTATTTTCCTCGTATGATAACTAGATCGGTATATTTTTCCTAGAGCTTTATGTAACAACACTCCATCCGAGGAAAAACAAAACCAGAGTATGATTAATGTATATCAGCATGTGAATGAGTGTAAGCTTCTAATTAAGTCCCAGTCCATTATTTTTATATCTAAATTGTTTTCCAGAGGACCCAGAAAAGGGGCCAAAGACTGTGGTTGATGTTGGGTGTGGGATAGGAGGCAGCTCTAGGTACATAGCAAGGAAATTTGGAGCCAAATGCCAAGGCATCACACTTAGTCCCTTCCAAGCGGAGAGGGCCAATGCTCTTGCTGAAACTGAAGGATTAGCTGACAAGGTGTGTGTTCCAACATTTTAAATATTTTACATTAATTTACCACTCGAAGCTCTGCAGTATAAATTGTGTGTAAACTCTAGCTTCTCTTTCTTTGGCCAATCACAAATTTAGTTGATATCTAAGACATAATCATGTTTACTTTCGTTTCTGTTAATTATTTATTTGTTTATATTTTTGGAAGCTGGTGAGAATTGGATCTGCTTCTGTAGTATCAACACCCTTTCTTGCATCCATCTTCATTCATCATTTTGTAGATAATAGTACTACACTAGGTTTAGCAATAACAATGTCAGCATTTAGCAGGTTTCCTTTCAAGTTGCAGATGCATTAGAGCAGCCATTTCCAGATGGACAGTTTGATCTGGTTTGGTCAATGGAGAGTGGAGAGCATATGCCCGACAAAAGAAAGGTTGCTTCTCTCTTACACCTACTAGCTTCACTTATAATTCATTTCTACGCTTTAGATTTGCTTCATTTCTTGTTATATGTGGTTATCTCAAGTTCCACTCCTTGTTCCCTCAAACTGGCAGTTTGTTGGTGAATTGGCTAGAGTCGCTGCCCCAGGAGCCACAATTGTTATTGTAACATGGTGTCACAGGGTTCTTGGCCCTTCTGAAGAATCTCTTCAGCCATGGGAGATGAAGCATCTTAAAAAGATATGTGATGCTTACTATCTTCCAGATTGGTGTTCTACTGCTGATTATGTCAACTTACTTGAGTCCCTCTCTCTTCAGGTAAATACTGCCTTATATTTGGCTAAAGGATTGAATATTTTTCACAAAATCAACGAGCTACAACAAAGGCTGATAATTAAACTTAGCCACTTGTTAATGTTACAATTTGTATCCCTTTCAGATACATGGTAGAAGTTTCTTTTAGAGTAAAACAACAATATTGGAAAGAAATGATGAACTAAAAGCTAGTCAGAATATGTTCTTCCATTTCATGACCCATTGATCCATGCTGAGTGGGTATACAGAGAATTTGTCATTTTCACTTGCGAATATATATATTTCTTCTGGACACATTAGGACTTGAGTCAAAATCCAATTTTCCTCTCTGCCATTGTTATCATAACCTATTTGTTACCTCTAAATTTTCTTTTCAAAATGTAAAAACTAATGTCCCAGCTGTCATTGCATTGCAGGATATTAAGACAGCAGATTGGTCTCAATATGTTGCTCCATTTTGGCCAGCAGTAATTCGCTCGGCATTGACGTGGAAGGGCCTGACATCTCTGCTGCGCAGTGGTAAGCTTTGCATTCCTTGCTAGCAATTACTGTTCATTTTCTTTTGTTCCCTACCCTGACATCTCTGCTGCGCAGTGGTAAGCTTCGCATTCCTTGCTAGCAATTACTGTTCATCTTCTTTTGTTCCCGACCTTTGTTTCATTTGTTTCAATGGAAATTGTTTCTTGGAAAGCTTTCATGGTTTGCTGTGTTTTTGCTATGAATCTTTATGTGCAAGAGCATACATGATATGTCATCATGCAAGGATGTATGATAAGGTTTCTATTCGAGTAAAGCTATGCAAACAAATAAATCATATAAATTTGATAGAAATCGCTGTGACAGTTTAACCACCATTTAATGCTTTCGAGATTCTCATCGTCTATCACTTGACACATCAGTTTGTATTAAATTTTGATATGATTGTTTGCTGGTAAGCAATCTTCTTTCTTATGCATCCGAGGTGAACTACTCCTGTATGACCTTATGAGAAAGGGATCTCAGTTTACCTCTTTCCCATTTCAAACCGTAAATGCATTTTGCTACGTATCTTTTCAAATTTTTATCTTTCTTACCATGAATTGATCAGGTATGAAAACCATCAGAGGAGCACTGGTGATGCCATTGATGATTGAAGGATACAAGAAGGGTCTGATTAAGTTTGCCATCATTACATGTAGAAAGCCCGAATAAATTTGAAGACTGCATTCTTTAGACGCAAGAATGGCATCATTCATTACGACCGGAATATTTCCATGGTTGGAAGAAAATGAAAAGAGAATAAGAAAGGGAAACGGGGAAAGAATGCAGGCCAGAATTATAGCATTGCCAATGTTTCCTGGTTAGCTTCTCTCTAGCAGTTATACTTCACGGTTGTGTATTAATTTATGGATTGCCAGGAGAATGCAAGTGACAGTTGCTATGGCCGGAAGGCTTCTTCTTTACTCTCTGATTGGTGATAAACCAGATTTAACCCTTTTTGTTTTTAAAAAAAGTCTCTAGCCTCCTGAGGACGTGATTATATATATGTTATAAAATAATTGTTGTTGACCAACCCGTTTAGTTTAGTGAACCCATAAATAGAGAGTATAAACAATAATTGTCTGCCTTCTTCTTTACTCTCTGATTGGTGATAAAACAGATTTAACCCTTTTTGTTTTTTTAAAAAAAGGTTTCTCTAGCCTCCCGAGGACTTGATTATATATTTGTTATAAAATAATTGTTTTTGACCAACCCATTTAGTTTAGTGAACCTATAAATAAAGAGTGTAAACAATAATTGTCTGCCCTCTGAACAATTTTTTTTCTATTTGTAAGATTTAAAAATCACAAACAAAAAGCTATAAAGAACCGGATGTGGAATAAAGTGTCAATTATGTAACCGTTATCAATAAGCCTGGCATCATGCCCATAACGTTCGTCGGCCGAGCAGTGAAGCAGACTCTTCCAGTCGACGACCACTTTCCCTTTTCAAACAAAACAAAACAAATGCCCTCTTTTACCTTTTAAAGTTAAACACCTGAATGCTCGCGCCCTAGCATTTCTTTCTTCATTAGGACATCTGAGAAAAGGCCGCCGATCTGCTAAGCCGATATCTCGTTGATGAAAAGAAAAGGGAAAAACCTCAGTTTAGTCTCCAATCTCTACATTCATTCTCCATTTAGTCCCAAACCACAAATCATGAAGTCTTAAAAATCCTCAATCAAGTCTTTTTGTTGATGTTCATCAATATATTGAATTCTCCGCTTTCTAGTGCATAAATATTAAATTTTTTTCAAGTCGACATTATTTTAGGTATAAGATATGTAAATCAAACTTGAACTATTGAAGGAGATTGACAAAAGAGCATATTTAAGAAATGAATGAAATAATTAGGATTCAATTGATAAAATATATAGATTGGGGATGTAATTCTGAATTGGCAAAACTGATTTTTGTTTTTAAAAAAACCTTAAAAAGGAATTGAATCTTCCAAATTTTTGTCGGAAATGGAAGGGCATAAGAAATAAAAAAGAATAAATCGGCGACGTGGGAAGAAGGAGGAAAGTTTGGAAAATTACAGAAAGCCCCCCTGTAACAAACTTAATTAATCGTGTAGAAAAGAAAAGAAGATATAAAGAAGAAAAGGGAAATCCAAAAGCCGCCAAATCAAAAACACTCCCTGCCTTTTTCTCTTTTCAAGTGTTGAGGTAATTATTTTAGCGTGGACGTTTGATTTGAGAGAGAGAGAGAGAGAGCTTTTTCTCTTTTCAAGTGTTGAGGTAATTATTTTAGCGTGGACGTTTGATTTGAGAGAGAGAGAGAGACAACAAATGGTAGAAGAGGTTAAAAACGGGGGGTTTCAACGGAGTTATAGAGAGAAGACGAAACCCTAATCAATCTATTGCATTGAATGAGGTAGGTTTATTTGTTTGTCTCAAATTCAATACTTGGGATTGTGCTTGCGATTACCATCTATTTTGTAGCATCTTAATTGATTGATTGGTTTATTGACATTTTGTGTTTGTTTTAAACTCCTTAGGAGGTAAAATTATGAAGTGCTGGTTGTGTTTCTTATTGTTATTATTGAGGTAATGATGGTCACGATTTTTACGATGTTTGCCTTTTTTATTTGGATTTGGATTTGGATTGAGATGGGTTCATTCATTGCATTATCAACCCTATTTTTGAAGATGAAGTGACAGCAGTTTCGGTTTCTTTCTTCTTGTTTAATGTTTTTATTATTATCAGTATCATTATCAGACAGATTTTGTTGTTGAAGAATATGTTGTCTCTCTTTTCTCTTTTGAAATCCCATCCAATCTGTTGGTTTTAATTTGCTCTTTTTTTTTTTTGTTGAAAATGTTTGCATCAGAAATTTCATGTTCTGAATACCTCATGCTGTTGTGTATGTCATTTACTTGTTTTGATAGTCAGTTGAAGGTAATAGAGGTTTCTACTCTATTTTATGAAGTTAGCAGTAGGGTTTTTGAGAACTTTGAGCTGTATGTTAGATTATGCCAATTTTGGATGCTAAGAGTATTCTTCCCTTGTAATCTACATTTATCAGATTGCATGTGTGCATAAGGAGATGGGGGTTATTTCTGGGAGAAGTGAGGCTGAGTGATGTTAAGGGTACTTCCGTTTCAAATAGGATGGCAAAATGTGTACTGGACTAGGTCAATGATGAGACTGAAATTTTTGTCCTGTTGGAAATGGAAAAGATAGATCATAGATAATGCAGTTGAGTATTGGCAAAGTCTCAAGTTTGGTTAGGAAGGATTATGGGCCCATAAGAGGCTCCTGTTATGCTGTTCATGGTGTTTTAATGGTGCAAATGTGAGAATTGGTTGTTCCTGGGCAGGAGTGCCTTAAGGTAAGGATAGAGACTGGGCAGGAGTGCCTTAAGGTAAGGATAGTCTTAGTCAGGTTCTACTGTGTTCTAAAACAATGTAAATGGTGCATTTATTGTTGCTTGTTTAGCCAATGGAAACTTTGATAGAGCACGCAAGATGGGGAAAGTCTCAAGCTTTAGCTTAGCCCTTTCCAGCATAAGAGGAAAATAAATAAACTAGCTTTAATATGTCTGGGATTGTAGATATGGTTGGATTTTTGGATGGCCATGTATGTGGATATAGGCCATTGCTTGTGGCATTTACCTTAGCTTGTCTCTTTGATCTTGGCATTGTTTCTATTGAACTGCAACTAACATTTGATATATTAAAATGTTGTCTTTGTTATATTTGATTGGCGGTTCTCACCTGCTTTTTTTGAATTATGCACATACAAGCACACACCGTTATATGTCAATGTAATTTAGTATGCATGCATGTATCTGGGAAATGCTGAAATCTAGTAATCTTGTTGCTTCCTGATGTGAGTTCACCTAGTGTTTCTATATAATTATCGATGGAATTTTGATGCATTGTTAATGTAGGTTATATTTGGATAATCCAGTGTGTTCTCAAGCTTCTTACTTCCTCTTAAAATGAAAACAAGAACTAATGGGACTTCTAGAGGTCAGAAGGCACAAAATTTTCAGGGTGAGAGACCAAATTGGATTCTTATTGCCGGTGGTGCCTTGTTAAGTACATTGTCAATTCGCCTTGGTTACAAGCTCAAGCAGACACTGGACTCAAAGCAACAGGCAAATGCTAGTGATGGTCTGAAAGGTGTAGTGCTGTTTATATCATCAGCTAGTAGTCTTTAATAAGAATTTGGCCATAACTTTTGAAGTATGAGCAATGCAGGGAACATGAATTCATCTGAGAGGAGATCTCCAGGTTGCAATATGCATTCAAACTTGTATTCCTTTACACAAGGTGGTGATGTTTGCTTCAACTGCATTTCAGGTATGACAATCTTTCTTGTTCATGCTGCAAAAGGGTTGAAGAGAGTATGTGATACTTTAATCTAAATGTTTGCTAACCTGTTTGGTTTGCCTGTTTTTGGATATCTTGTGATATAGATTCTGGAAGTGGCTAGTTGTAGTTGCATGATAATGTCACTTTGCATTGCATCTTCCTTTCAGTGCAGTTCCTTCAGCTTCTGAATACATGTTCATTGTTTAATTGTGGTGACGGAGGGTTGGGGAGGGATTGTGAGAGGAGGTGGATATGTTCTTGTGAGGTTTGAGGAAATGATGAAAAGAAAACTTCTTTCTTTGTGTGTACATCGTTGGCACACAAATCCTATGCGGACCCGTCCTTGATGGACAATCCTACTTTTTTATTTTTATTTTTTAAATCCCCCCCCACCCCAAACACCACAAATAAGGATAAGCACAATATAACTGTATCATGGTCCATACTTTGCTTCCTATAATTTGACATCTATCCCCTCTAATTTTGCAATGCTTTATCACAACCAATCCATGTGATTTTCTTAATTATTAGTATGACGGAAAGATGAAAGAACAGAGGAGGTAAAGTCCTTATGAAATTGAAGTGGATTAGAAGAGGGAATGGCGGCATTTGCAGATATGAGACACCCCCCCCCCCCCCCCAAAAAAAAAAAGAAAAAAGAAAAAAAAAAGAAAAGCTGCGTCACAAATTCAGGGAAAAGAAGTGCCATGAACGGAACATTTTGGCGAAAACAGATCCATGTACCTGATCCAGCTAGCTTGGGTTTCAAGACATAGTCGGGTTGTTATGTATTTGCTTTATCTGACAATCATAGAATGTGTTATTTGTTTCATTGTATAACGGAATCCGTGTTATTAGAAGTTTTTTCTTTTTTATCTCATATGTGAATTTGGGTTTGAATCAGGGAATGAAGGCATTGCAGATCTGAAGCACCGGTCCAACGACCAGATGCTGTCTGAATCAGACGTTGCTCTACCTTTGGTGATGGTTCCTGCTGTGGAATTCACCAAGGAGAATGGTGTTATGTGGGTATCATCTCCTGATCGCCTCGAGTTGCCTCCAAAGCCATTCAGCCATTCAAACTGCTCTGACTCACCAAGTGTCTCGGAATCTGGTTCTGACATCCTCAGCAAAAGAGAAGTTATACAGAAGCTGAGGCAGCAACTGAGGAGGAGAGACGACATGATTCTTGAGATGCAGGATCAGATTCTGGAATTACAGAATTCACTCAATGCTCAGCTGACACTTGCTTCAAATTTGCAATCACAGATCAATGCAGCTAACAGGGATTTGTTTGATTCTGGAAGGGAAATCCAGAGGCTCAGAAAGGCAATTGCTGATCACTGTGTGAAACATGTGGACACCAATGACAGACCATCAACAATCACAGCATGGCCATCTGAGGCTAGAAATGGCCATGCAAATGGGTATCTTGACGGGGAAAGCAATTTTGAGACATCGGAAAAGGGAAGGGGAGATGGCGGGAGGATTGAGATGCTGAAGAGGGAAGTAGGTGATTTGAAGGAAGTGATAGAAGGAAAAGAGTACTTGCTGCAGAGCTACAAGGAGCAGAAGGCAGAGCTTTCCATGAAGATTAAGGAATTGCAGCACAGATTGGATTCACAGCTCCCTAATATTTTGTAGGCAGTGTTAGGATGTGTATTCTTGCTTGTTTTCCACGTTCATTTCTTTGATTCTACGTTCCAAAGTTTGGGAGAAGCTTCTGTTTTGTCATTTCTTTGTAAATTGTCGTGTGGTTTAGTTTAGAATGTTCAATGCATTTTCTGGGCTTGTTCAAAAGTGTGCATTGTTGGAGTTGGGAGATCTTTTGTCTGGCAAGTATCTAAACACCTTTATACAGAATCTGAAAACAAGTTTCTACGGGGAGATTGGACTCTTTTGTTCTCCTTTTCTTACCTATTTCTCCACGGTGCAAACCTGCAGGAGTGCTTGGCATCACTGGGAAACTTGAGGAGCTCATTAATACTCACTCTGCTTGAAGAAAGTTGAGCCATGAAACTATAAAGATATGAACGGAAACCTTGAAAATACAACATGGCCGTTAGGGCTTGTTTTTCATGTTGTTCGATAACTCGAGCGCCATTTTTATTACCCAAAGCGTGGAAATTTTTATATAGAATTGCAGGGTCAACCCTAGTTATAAATAAGCGTTCTTTTGAAGGTGAAAAGGAAACACCAAACCCAACCGCATGAATAGAATTAAGAACAAATCTCCAGCTGGATTTAAAACATGTTATTGAGAGTTGCTATCTATCAAAAAAGCGAAGTCAAAATCATTTTAAAGTCAGCATATAATGAATCACAGTAAAAGAAGAAGAAGAAGAAACATTAGAAGCCAGATTAACAAGAGAGTGGATTTTATTTATGTATTGCAGAATCTATAGGAACTTTGAAGTGGTTGGAAGAGATGTTGGTAGGTTAAAGCTTAGACTTATTTTCAATTCTCTCTTTCATTTTCTCATGCGGGTATTCTATTACTACTACTATTATTATTAGCAAAAATTAAAAGAGCTTTTACTCTCATCACCTCACATAATACTATGTATTATAATAATATGTTTATTGTTTTGGCTTTTTTCAAAATTTTTATATATATTCTTCTAATTTCTTCCTTTAATATTTGTTTATTGAAAATTGAGTTTCATTATTTGCGCAATTTTATTTTTTATATAGATATCTTAGCCTTATAATCCATGTCATAGGTTTGACGAGTAATCCAATTGACTTGATTTTTTTAATTGATATATTTCACATTGAACTGGTTATGAATTATGTTTTATTATTTGTTTTAGTTTGTTTTCTTTGAGGTTAACCCGATCTTGTGACCCGAATCATAAATTTTACAAGTTAACTCAAGTAGAATCAAATTGTTTTATTGTGTTATTTTTTCAGATTAAAACTTTTTATATTTTTTATAACATAAAAAACGATGCTGTAGCGATGATAAGATTTTAAAAAGAGCAAGAAAAATTTGCAACCCAGGTCATTAATTTGAATAGGTTCAATAAGCTTAGTTTATATAATAATATGATTATAAGAAAAACAAAATGACAATAAAAACCAAAAAAACGACAATGACTGATAAAAAATGAATGCTTGCCAATATTAAAAAAACACCTTTTTTTAAGTATTCTTAAAATGTCTCAACAATTTTATTTGATAATAAAGCAAAATTGAATGAGAATGAGATAACCTCATAAATAGAAAAATAAAAACAAAAAAAAGCTGTTGAGTCATAAATAGAAAAATAAAAACAAAAAAAAAAGCTTAATTACTAGCAAATCAAAAGTCCAGGAACAAATTGAGAAAAAAAATCAATTTTAATAATGGATAAAAAAATCTAACTCTAGCCAGCATTCCAAACTTGTAGCCTAGTTGTGAGGTTGAAATAATTCCAAATAAAAAATTAAATATAATAAAAAGGGTCAACTCTCAATTAAACTAAATAATATAAAGAGAAACTAGAAAACAAATCCATTAAAAAAACTTCAAAAATAATTTGAGTCAACTAGGTTACCATAACTACCTCATGATTCGGGATATGACATTAAGATAGCTCCAAATAAAAAAAAAAAGAAAAAAAATTCACAAAAATGAATGTCTAATAACCTAATGTTGACTATTGAAAAAAAAATCAATTTAAAAAAAAACTAAAAAAAAATCAAAATCAAAATGGGCTAATATTCAAAACCTGTAACCCATGTCATGAGACCCTGTTACTCCATAAAAAATAGACCAAAAAAAATCATGAAACAAAACTTCCAATCATAACAAAAAAACAAATAGCAAGTAAAAAAAGAGAGACTAATTCTGGTATAACAATGAAATGAAATAAAATAATAAGGGATGAAATTGAAAAATAAAATAAATAGAGAAAATAATAAAAAAACAAAAAATAGTAATAAAAAGAATTTGGATAAAATATAGTGTAAAAATTAAATGAAATAAACTAATGAGTGATGAAATTGAAAAATAAAATAAATCAAGAAAATGATAAAAAAAATAGCATTAAAAAGAATAAGGATCAAATATAATAGATGAAAAAAATTATAAATTATTTCAAATAAAATAAATAGTAATAAAAAAATACAGATCAAATATGAATGAAAGATAAATTGAAGAGCTATTTTGAAAATTTAAAAGGATTGACATGGAAATGAAGGAGCGAAGAAAAAAAAGAAGCTAGCGACATCAAATTAGTGGTTTGGTGACAACATTTGCTGTTCTAGCATAAAAGAGCTGTCGAGGAGATTTCAATGGTGTCTTAGAAGTCGGCACTTGGCCATTGGGCAACGCTACTCACACCATTTGACATGTGCATCAATTAGTTTTTTTTTATAATATTAATATTTATAAAATTACAAAATTACTCATTAGTCAACTTGATAATAACAAAAAAAACTACAATAAAAAAATGAAGATGTAAAGAAACTTGACTTTTAATGGTATTTTAATAATTTTACTATGCTTAGGAAAAGTGAAAATACAAAAGAAACCCTAAATTCTAGTAAATTAAATCTTGCTTTTAAGGGTGATTTAGTAATTCTATTGTGTTAAGAAAATTAGAAAGGATCTATATGTTCCAAATCGATTTAATAATGACCAAAAAGTCTTGTAAAAAGATCATTATATCCTTGTTAGCTAGTATAATGATTGTTTGTGACAAGGAAAAAAAAAGTAATTTTATTGTAACAATTTATAATAATATATGTTTGTGTATATAGTAAAACCTAACCCTTTTTATTTTTTGTTTTAGTGTTTGTCCCCTATTTTGTGTATTAGATCGATATGTTGAGGTGTATCCCAATTTCATATGCAGCATATTATGTTTGTTTAACACCAATTTATATGTTAAGTTTTAGGATTTAGGTCCCCTCTTTATTTTTGTTTCTTGTTAACCTTCTTGCTATTTTTTCACAAATGGCTTAATGTAAATACCAATATTGATTGGTGCTTATATTATTTATTAAAGATTTAAAGAACATTCTTTTTGTCTTTTTGATAAGCATAAAATAAATATATTTTTATTCCTTTTATGATATGCTTTTTGTACTATGTTTTAAGCATAAATAAGCATATTAGGGATTATCTTAAAAGAATTGATAAAGATTAAGGACTTCATAAAATATTTATTATTAACATGAATGTTTTTTTCTTTTTTGATAGGTACCTAGCATCCCACTAAGGGTGAGAGTTTGATATAGAAACTAATACAACCATATTATTCTATAGTTTTACTTATATTTACCTATTATTTTACCCATGTTTTATATATAAGATGTCTTAATATTCTTTATTTTATGTTTTGAAGATACTTTTGAATGTAAGATTAAAAAATGAGTAATTTGGAGATAAAATTCAGACCATGTTCCAATTTGTGTTAAATATTGATATATTTGACCTTCAATCGATGTTTTATACATAACTTGAACTGGACCATGTTCCAATTTGTGTTAAATATTGACATATTTGACCTTCAATCGATGTTTTATATAGAACTTGAACTGTAGAGGTCAAAATAAAATGATTCTAGTGACATTAAAAAGTTACATGCATACCTTTCTATACATATATGGTAAGAAAAGAATAAAAAGAGGAAGAAAGAGCATGAAAATTACAATCTTCAAAGACAAGCCTCGCTAGTTTTGACCTTTGGTCATTTCTACTTGAATATTTTGAGTTAGAGAAGTCCATTGATGCAAAACTCAATTTTGATGAATTCCTAACTCAAAAACCTATCAACCTACCAATTTGTTTTTTAAAAGGAAGCTCATATTGAGAGAAATATGATATTTCTAAGACAACCTATAAATTCTACTAGCAGACAAGTTTTGTAAAGAAACAAGTCCAACTTATTTTCTAAACATCCAAACTAACATGATAATTATTTCTTCATATGGAAAAAGATCTTCATTTGGGCAAATTAACTTCACTAAGTTCAAAATCAAAGCTTAAATATTTTATACAAGACTATTTTTTTCTTCTTTATAGAAAATAGTTATTGTTTTACTTGCATATAAATTGTCTTCTTTGAAAAAAAACTCCTATAATTTTTTTTTGTTGAGGATATAAACAGACTAGTAGGAATGTGGGGAGTTGGGATTTCCTTCAAATAAAAGGAAAGAGAGGGAGGGGGGGGGATGAAAGAAATTCTCACCTTTATTCCTATACTTAAAATTATATTTTCATCTTTTCTCTTCCTTAGTTTTTTGATAATCATGCAATCTTAAATTATTTTTCTTAGTTAAACAGATACATGAGTCTTCAGATTTCAAATTTTATGAGATTTATTTTATACTTATTTCCTACGGTTTAGAGTTTTGAAATGTGTCATACATGAGAATTATATTGTATACATATGTATTCATGTGTGAATAATAGTTTCTGATGAATCGAACCATTGTTTCATGATATGATGAATTTCCATATAATTTATAAATTTGGATTCCTTGAATAGATATTGGGTTTTTGTATGGATAAACATGATAGGAATGAATTATATTTGGATAAAACAATAATTGATTGTAAAACCTATTAATATAGGAGAAAACTTTAGAGTAGGACAACAAGGAGGATCTCAACAAAATCAGCTTTAAGGTAGGTACTTTGTACCTTGTAAACAACTCTATTTAACAAGTTCTCATTTAGCTTTGTATTCAATTATATTGATATATACAACAAAAAAAATGAAACAAGTGTTATTATAATTGATGAGTATCCGGTTGAGATTATTAGATTAAATGGCTTTTGAATGGGAATGCTAGAATGATTGCCAACCATAAAGGTTAGCTAGATTGATAAATATCTAGTTAGAATTATTAGATTAAATGGCTTTCAAATGAGAATGCTAAAATGATCGGCAACCACGAGAATTAATTAGAGAATAATAGATGTTTAGTTAAGATTAATAGATTTAGTGGCTTCCAAAGGAAATGCTAAAGTGATCAACCATTGAAGATCTTATGGATTTTTATTAAAGTATTAAAAATGAGAATGAAGGTGAAGGAAAGTTGCACAAAATAATGTAGTTCTTGAAGAGTTTTAAAATATTTTGTAATAATAGAGATTTATGTAATGAAATATTGATCTTTATATCAAATTCTTCATTCAAGAGTGACCTTCGATTATTATTATTTTGTTGTAGTTAATTGGTGGAAATTATTTCTAATTTTGTATAAAGAAACCTTTTATCTTGTAAACTTTGATTGTTATTTTGTATTATGTAACTAAAATATGTAAGTTTAAATATTATCTAAATAATGGCATATAAAGAAGTACTACTCACTTTAAATGTTATATATATAAGCTCAATGCATGTCATTTATTAGTATATGTTATTTGTGTTTGTAGTTAACATGATATAAATGAAATAAAAACGAAAAAATGAGAGATGATATAAGGACAAGTGAATAAGTCACACATTTGAGTTTAATATTGATCTAAAATGTTTGGATTATTTTTGTGCTGATTGATATATGTTGTTGTAAAGATATGATCAGTAAAAAAAAAATGATATATAATGTACTATACAAATTGATTTACTGCTTAGAATTACTAAATGATTTGGTCCTTTGATTAATAAAAAAAATAATAAAAAATTATATTGAGCTTTCTGTAATTTGATTAATTCTTTGTTTTATGTATATATTTTAAAAAGGTAAATTTTAAATTTTAATAATTTTATAACACTTTACATCCTCCAACTTTGACACAAAAAGAAAAACTTCACAAAAAAATGTTAGATTATTTACAAGTTTACTATTATTTTTAATTTATGCACTAAAATACCTATGTTGATTCAAGATAACAAAATTACCACTAATGGAGTGTCAACAATCACCAATCACTCAGAGAAAATATTAGTTAGTCAATCGTTTTATATTTATAAAAGAAAATGTTAGATTATTAATATTCATGTTTTTAACCATTGCTAAATCCTAAAACACACCGATATAAATTTTCTCAACAATTCTTCATCAAGCAACTCACCCTACATCACAAGAGTGCACTCTAACAAACGAAAACACGACCCTTTTTCGGTATATACCAACACAAAATCCAACAACACATTCATAACTATAGGAAGCAAAGCAAAGCAAAAAAATACCAATCAAATCATAAGAGACTCACTGTGGTCATGGTAGTAGAAATAATAGTCCTGTGAGAAGCCTTTCGCCCACGATTGGATTTAAGAGACTCCAAATTTTGGTCATCCATTCATTTCTAGCTCCGTGTTTCAACTCTACGGGTGTTCTTGCAGACAAGTGCAGGTTCCTATATGGACTGGCCAACTCCCAACATGGATAGTAGCTTTCATTGAAATCCAGTTGTCATGCATACTTTCTATCATTCTTGAATGATTTGGTTATTGTTATAAATTTTAAGACAAATGAAATTAAATGTAATTTATCATCCGCTTCGACATCGTTTCGAAATAGAAAAAACAGAAACCATGGACACGGTTTTGGAGTAAATTATGGCTGATTTCCATGCATGTTTACAACGGAACACATAGATAAACAGAAACAATGGCTTTTTTCCATTAGAATTACCAAGATTATCATTGGAAATCTTCTTCCTGTTGCCAAAACTAGTTTAGCATGAAAATAGTGTCGAACCCTTAAATATTCACGAGGTTACTTCAAGGTTTGCCCACTACAAGGGAATCTCATGCATCTCACAGGTGCTTTGAACAAGCTAGTCTAAGAAAGCCATAGGAGAACATTAGCATTCCGAAATTACATCTTTGAATTACCCAGTTACCTTTGAGCTGGTCATTCATGCTTTCCAGAAAGATAATCACAATCAGATGTCATTCAGCCATTCTCATGCCATTGAGATTGAAATAGACCAACAGCTTTCTTTCCTGCCAATTACCCTGCATGGTTCATCTGGTGTTCAGATCAAATTCTCCCACTTCTCTCCACTCACCATGTCCTGCTGAGTCCCCATTTTCAGTCTCCTCATGATTCAAGAAATCTTCAGAAGGCTCTTTCTCATCTCTCTGAGCATTGCCTCCCCACCCATTCATCATCTCTTCGGGGTTAACACTGTGTTCCTGCTCTCTCATGTCATGACCAATTTGAACACTGTTACCTTGCGATCCGAGTGCACTTGGCCTTATTGGGGCCCGGGACATCATTTCAGCACGAGCATGTGACTCTGCCCGAGCTTGCTCAGCCTGGACCATAGCTGCCATTCTCAACTGAGCCTCTCGACTGGCCTTCTCCCTGGCATCCGTTTCAGCTTTCAAATCAAGCAGAAGTCGCTTCTCCTCTTGGAGAAGAGCCTGCTCAATCATCAATCTCTCTTCAGTTCGGAATTCACCCAAGGCACGCTTGTGGCTTATTATGTTGAAGGCTAAGGCCTGTTTCTCAAATGTGCCTGTGAACTCTGCCACTTTTGCAGCAATGTTATGATCCCACTGCTGCAAACGAGATGGCATCTGGCCAGTTGTGTCAGAATCAAGGATTCTATCGTCCTCCTCTGCCTCATAGTCTGCTACTACATGGTAAGGCAGTAATCTGGATATGTTTTGCAAGAGGAAAGGTGAAATGAATTAACAGGAGAATTTTTGAAGGCCATGGTGGAAATTATTCATCCAACTAGCAGTGCCCAACTATACAACTTTAAATCACAATTAAAGTCAGTGTTGTCTATAAGATGTACCATCGGAAAGAAATGGATGGCACCCTATCTCATCACTCCCTTCATTTTTATTTTTATTTTTGTAATTGAAAAACAAAAATACAAAATTACATCAATTTGCCAAATATTTTTTCTTGAAATCATGATGTGAATCATCGCATCCAAGTGCCAACTAACAAATCTTCGAGGTTAATGCTCAGCATAATAAAATTTTACGTCACAAGAAAAAATAAAAAGTGCAAGACTTGAAATTTGGCAGTTGTACATATTTCATAAGACAACGAAAGCTATTGGCATTATTTTTGCTTCTGTTGACACTAATAATTTAGAATAACAACAATTTCACATTCTAATAAGTAGCTCAAGTAGCACAAAACAAATACTGAAAGGAACTGCGTCCAAGTTTAAAAATTTTAGACATTGATACTTGTATACTCTGAGGTAAATACTTGAATACACATATACAAAGCAAAATTCACTTATGCTAACCATTTAGCATTGCTTACAAAAAAAATGTTCAACCCTTCATAACACCAAAAGAGCACAAAAACAATGGCTGCTATGCAAAATTTCATTGAAATATGAAGTTGTTACACTGGATTTCCAATAATTGAATAGCAAAAAAATCACAAAAATGGAGGAAAATTGCAGGATGTAGGTGGATTTCACAAACTGCAAATAAAATAAGAAGACCAATTTTTGTTTTCATAGATAATGAAATATATCCTCTAGTTTGGCAAAAGGACATCAATTAGAAAATAATAAATGATAACATAATTTCTATGCATGGAACATAATGAGGAACCACACATCACCAAGTAGAATTTTTCATATTGAGTTTCCATAGTTTGCACAGTATATGCAAGCATTTACATTTGATGCGTCCTCTTTTAGCTTTTTTTTGGGCTGTGCATAAATGTGGTTTGGGAGGGAGTGTTAGGAAGCACATCATTGTGTACTGCCTATAAGTAGGAAAGTTACGTATAAATCAACATGAGTTGAAGTGTTGTTTTAAGAACCTCTAGCATTCAATTTTCAAGGTTTTTTTCCTTTGCTTACTGCCAAAATCTTTCAGCTTGCATTTTCAAATTCCATTACAGAAGCTACATATACATTATGCACATTAGATGATGAGCTCCACACATCATGTACATTAAATGAAGCTATACCAATGCATCCTAAAAAAACCAAGAGACACCAAAGCATGTATCAACCAATAATTTCTAATTAAAAAACTGACAATTTTCAGAGCTGGAATTATTTCAAAAGACAGGAATCATGCATTCCTATTTATGAATTCTGATACTGATACAAAATCTATTTCACAATTTGGGACAGCCAAATTGATACAAACATGTTTCTGAATAGTTCACTTGCCAAAGCAAAAGACAGGGTAATGAATGAAATACATAATTACGAAGAAACTCCAAAGTCAAAATATGAAAAGGAAGTTCACACATTTATTACTGAAAAGTTATCCGAGGAGAGAGTTTTGTAGGTATTTTTAAATGCCTAAAAGTAAAACGTAAACGAGAACTCAATAGAAACGGATCTAGTTTCCCCTCACGAAGAACCACACAAGTATAAAACTATCCATGTGCATATATGCCTGCAAGTATATACAGCGCTAACACAAGTAATATATGCATAAAAGAATTCTCATCTATGGTATTTGACCATATTCCTGTGTTTCCAACTGAGGAGATTCATTCCACAACTTCTGATAAATATGGCAAAAACTACAAAACAGCAACATGCTAATAGTAAGAGTTCATTTATGTGATCTAGAGAAACGTTTTTTGGATCACTACAAGATAAAATTGGAAAATCATTTCTACTTTGGAATTTCCCTTGCTTAAATCATTTCTACTTTGGAATTTCCCTTGCTTTGTTCCCGGTTCATCTCATCAAATTCATATCAAATCCTTTTTCAAAACACAAGCATGATTTAAGAAACAAAACCCAACTCCTCACTCTGAAAACAACAATTCAAGACCTAATTCCTCACTCTGAAAACAACAATTCAAGACCTTCCTAATATTTACAACTAAATTATGTATAAACAAATGCAAGCATCTTTGCCACAGCAGTCAGTATAGTTTCAACAGTTGCATTCAGTGAAAGAGAAAATAACCATCTCTTACAACAGTACAACAAATGTTATCTGTTTTTTCCATTTTCTAGCTATGTTAGAAAATAATAATAAAGATCAATTGCATGAGCAAAAGAAAAAAACTAGCAAGAGTTCCACATGCCATTTGGCAAATGCATAATCCAAACACCATAAGTCATAATTTACCTTATATCCATTTCTATCTCCAATTTGTTGGGAAACCATAATAAAGAAATACAAATCTTTCTAATGCAACATGTAATGAAGTGTAAATAAGCATATAGTACCCTAACCATCAGGACCAAAGCGCCACATGGCAACTCCCATAAATTTGTTCCGTCTATATGCATATAGTACCCTAACCATCAGGACCAAAGCGCCACATGGCAACTCCCATAAATTTGTTCCGTCTATATGCATATAAAGTCTATCAATCTCTAAGAAGCACATTGTATCTATGAACAATCAAACCAAATAAGAACTCTCATACACCAAACAACAGTAAACTTCAAAGTAGTCTAGGAGATCTTGCTTAAGTAATGCATTTTCTCTACAACAAGATGCCGAATAAAATGTGATCAAACTCCAATGATATCCATAAACAGGTCCCAACATTACCGCACCGTCACAGACTACCAAAATGTTATGAATCGCAATCTCAATCTCATCACAGATCATTCAATATTCCATTCCACAAGAAATCATCGTATCACCGAAAAATGTGCATGAACAATAAACTCTCACATTTCACAAAAACAAGACAAAAAATGAAATACCCACATAACAAACAAATAAAAAAAAATTGAATTACATAAAAAAAGAGGGAGGGAGGGAGTTTAAAAAACCTCTCGCAAGCATCTTCAAGAGAAGAGAATGGCCTCTTGAAATCTGGATGGCAAACACGCCAAGCATCCTGGTACGCCATTTGGAGCTCCACCTGGTTCACCTGAGGCCGAATCCCCTTTTGCTGCTGCTGCTGTAAATGCTGCGCATTTTGCCCCAAATTGGACCCTTGCTGTTGCTGCAAATTGGGAATAGGGTTAGAGTTAGGGTTAGGGTTAGGGTTTTGCTGGTGAAGAGTGAGTGGGCGATGATTGGATGGTGGACGCAGGTGCGCATCGATATTTGATGGGAATCGAGAAATGGCAGCTTGTTGTTGTTGTTGTTGGGCTTGTTTTGTTAATTGCTGTAACAAGAGAAATTGTTGTTGCTGCTGCTGCTGCTGCACTTCTTGTTGGAGCAATTGTTGCTTCTGCTGCTGCTGCTCCATGTATGTTTCTGTTTTTTCTCTCTGTGGAGCTGGAGGAGGTTCGTTACTTTGCTTGTCCTTTTATATCGTATGATGGTACCTATCGGTGAGTGAGCGCCGAGTCGAAGGAGAGGGAGGAAACTAGGGAGTGAATTTCACTAATTGGTACCATCACTCTTAACAAGCGGTTACTAAATCCATGATCTTTAGATTTTCTGATTTTGGTCCTTTGGGTCAGCACAGTGCATCCTTACCTGAAGTTTTTCAGAGCATCTACACCCTTGCCAGCTGAACCAAATCCTTAGCGAGCACTGTAGCCCTCTCTAATTGTGGAAGGGTGATGGCGAGGACAGGGAAGAAGTAATTCACCGGGAAATTTCTTGGTCTTGCTGTCGTTTTTCTCTTTCTCTCTTAATTGCTTCTTGATTCTTTCCTTCTGCAAAGATTTCTCTCATTTTCTTATAGGGATTAGCAAACTCTTCATCAATGATGATTGTGATAAGGGTTTGGAGCTCCACCCCAAGATTTCTTACTATTCCATCTCCACCTCCACCTCTAATATCATAATGCTCACAATGAAATTAGATTTCTAGGGGGGAAAAAAGCAAACAGTGAAAAGAGATAAAACTAAAAAATATGTTATTTTAAAAATTAAAAAAATGGACAAAAAAAAAAAAGAGCTCGAAAAGATGCAAACGTGTTTTTCCTAGTTCTTCCCTCCTGAAAATAAGAATAAAAAAACAAATTAGAAACGCATAAACAAGCAAAAAAAAATTATTACTAAAATTAAAAGTTAATTATTGTCTTCAAATTTAAAATAAAAACATGTATTTTTCTCGCCCTTTCTCTTCAGCGCATGGTGGTTGTAAATCAACAAGCCAAACACATCGAAAGCTGTCACCACCACTGATTCATCACCCATGCAAACCCAGCTGCTATGAATGGAAATTGTGTTGTCTCCAATGCAAATTACATCACCTGTTGTCTTTTTTTGCAATCACTTGATGATGATTGCTATGTTTTTTTTATTAAATATTATTATTTTACAAGATTCAAATTATCATTACAACATTTGCTAAGTAGTTGGTGATAACTATTCTCACCCTGTTTTATAGAAGGGAGTGATTTTTTTTTTTTTTGATACTCAGAGTGGGAAAACCAACTAAATTATCATTAAAATATTTACAATATTTGTGGAACACTTATTAAAAACAAGTAGGCATGATTATTAAAAATTTTAATTAAAATTTTAAAATAAGAAATTAGGCTAAAAAAAATACTATCATCTTAAAGTATTGTATTTAAGATAAGCTGAATTAGTATATTTTTTTTTTAATTTTTAATGATCTTTTATATCTAATTTGTTAATGATCTATCTATACAGGTGATGATAAGTTTATCGTATTAAGTTAAATCTAGGTGAATATTCAAGCTTATCCTTTCTATGACTATATCATTTTTATCATTCCTAACTTAGTGAATTGTCATATCTAAAACCAACTACTTCTAGAAATAGTAGTCATTAAATGTTTTATTTATGTAACAGTAGCCCATAGATAATAACTTATTAAAGTTTATTTATCTTATAATAACATGTTCATTTGTAAATTTGTTGAACAAAAATTTGATACCTTAGTCCTTGAATATCCAAGTAATGACCATCATAGATTTATCTATTTAAAAGTAGGATCTAGTGATATGAAAGTCTTTTTATGGACTAAGTTTGAAAAATAACATTAATGGATTTATTTTTTCTAAAATGTGCTATTTTCAATCACATTTGCAGTTTAATTTTAGGGTATTACCCAAATGAGTGGTTATGCATATCAGTTGATAAAATTCATTAATGCACAAACACTGTGAATGAACAACTTATTGAAGCCAAGATATTTATGTCACACGTAAATTAATCACCTTACAGTGAAAAGAGATAAAACTAAAAAATATACAAAAAAAAAGGCTCGAAAAGATGCAAACGTGTTTTTCCTAGTTCTTCCCTCCTGAAAATAAGAATAAAAAAACAAATTAGAAACGCATAAACAAGCAAAAAAAAATTATTACTAAAATTAAAAGTTAATTATTGTCTTCAAATTTAAAATAAAAGGATGTATTTTTCTCGCCCTTTCTCATCAGCGCACGGTGGTTGTAAATCAACAAAGCCAATCACATCGAAAGCTGTCATCACCATTGATTCATGACCCATGCAAACCCAGCTGCTATGAATGGAAATTGTGTTGTCTCCAATGCAAATTACATCACCTGTTGTCTTTTTTTGCAATCACTTGATGATGATTGCAAAGTTTTTTTTTATTAAATATTATTATTTTACAAGATTCAAATTATCATTACAACATTTGCTAAGTAGTTGGCGATAACTATTCTCACCCTGTTTTCTGGAAGGGAGTGATTTTATTTTTTTTGATACTCAAAACCAACTAAATTATCATTAAAATATTTACAATATTTGTGGAACACTTATGAAAAACAAGTAGGCATGATTATTAAAAATTTTAATTAAAGTTTTAAAATAAAAAATTAGTTAGGTTAAATATTACTATTTTAAATAAGTTGAATTAGTACATATTTTTTATTTTTAATAATCTTTTATATCTAATTTACTAATGGTATATCTATACAAGTAATAATGAATTTACTATATTAAATCGAACCTGGATGAATATTCTAACTTATCTTTTCTAGGACTATATTATTTTTATCATTTCTAACTTAGTGAATCACCATATCTAAAACCAACTACTTCTAGAAAGAGTTGTCAATAAATATTTTGTTTATGCAGCAATAGTCCATATATAATAACTTGTTAAAGTTTATTTATTTTATAATAACATGTTTATTTGTAAATTTGTTGAACAAAAATTTGATACCCTAGTCCTAAATATTCAAGTAATGACCATCATAGGTTCATTTATTTAGAAATAGGATCTAGTGATATGGAAGTCTTTTTATGGACTAAGTTTGAAAAATAACATTAATAGATTTATTTTTTCTAAGATGTGCTATTTTCAATCACATTTGTAATTCAATTTTAGTGTATTACCCAAATGAATGGTTATGCATATCAGTTGATAAGATTCATTAATATATGATAAGATTCATTAATATATAAACACTGTGAATGAATAACTTATTGAAGCCAAGATATTTATATCACACGTAAATTAATCACCTTCTCATCTTAATAAACACCTAAAAGTAATGACTTTTAAGGGTTTATTTATATTAAAAATCATTAATAGATATTTAACTTATGTATTTTTTTTTAAAAAAACTTTGATTCTTAAAGATAAAATTATAAGATATAAGTGCTAGTCTAAATTAACATTCAAAGTGATGACTTGTTATAATTTTATTTACCTTGAATATTATAGGTGAATAGCACATAAAAAATTAATAATATTATTAGAGATTAAGTGAAACATAATTTAGAAAAGAAAGTATTTGTGAAAACATTAGAATGTTGGCCTTTTAAAGGCCTTTTAATATGAGAAATTTTTTTTAACATATTTTGTAACCAATATACAAAACCCAACATAGATGTTTATGAATAAATAATGATTTTCTATCACTTAAAACCAAAAGAGCATGCTAATACATATTGTTGAATATATTAATGTTCATACACAAATAAAAATATGTTGTCATACTAAGGATAATGATGAAATGGCCAAAAACATGAAAGAAAACAAGATACAAAATTAAAGGATTTGATTAAATGCATTCAAACACAAATATCAATCCAATAAATATTGCTTAATCCCAACAATCTCATCCTAAAACACATTAAAATCAATAATAAACTAGAGTAATTATTCAAAAAAATGTTTGAGTTTGAAATGGACCTTCTATAGCGGTCGAAGTGGATTGAAAGGGGCTGAAACAACGACAAAACCCTAATGGATAGAAGGAAACAATTGTGGCATGTGGTAGCCACATGTAGTAAAGATTATCTAAATTGGCAAGTTGTTGCATTAGCCATCAATGTTTAATTGGCTCATGGAATGAACCTATGGATATATCACTCCCTACTCCTTCCTATAATGGTGGTGAAATCACTATTGACTAGTGAGGGAGATCTGATGTCTAAAAGTTTTAATGGTTATGTTTATCTCTCTGTGATTTTGGTTTTCTCTCTTTAGAGTTATGGTTTTATAGTACTCATCAAGGGGAGAAGAACAACGATTACGAGAAAAGAGAAATTTAAGAGAAAAGTTTTGATGGTTGTTTTCTCTCTTTGATCAATGACGATGCATGGGTCATTAGTTTTAATGACAAAAGGTTTTTATAGAGGGTTTAAAGATGAAAACAATGATAGTGGTCTTGTTATAAATAGAGGTTGGAGGAGAGAGAAATGAATAATTTTTTTAATTGTTTTAAGAGAGAGAGATTGGGGTAAAGGTAGGAGAAGATGAATATTGTTCTTTTAGAGTTTTTTTTTAATCTAAATTTCATCTTATTTTCTCTTAAAAAGTTTTTTTTTTAAATAATAGCTAGGGTTTCAAAAGAGTGGGGAAGAAGAAGATTATAAATAGTGACCCTTTATTTTTTTTTCTTCTTCTTTTCCCTATATTTTTCAACAAGGTTTCTTTTCTTCTAACGGTGGTTGAGGTTTTTAGTGGGAGCGATGAAGTTAGGTTTTTTTTTTCTTTTTGTATGCGGTGGCTAAAGTTTCCTACACATCTCTTTTTTTTTTATGCCCCCTTCTTTTCTATTTAGAGTCCAAATTGTTTGTCAGCTTGGTCATCTAGTAACTTAATTTTATTTTAGCCACTTCTTTTCTTATTTTCATTTCACTTCTTAATATTCTTTTCATTATATTTTTTAAATTTTTTTAATATTTTTTTTGAAAAACAACCCTAACATTAATTTGATAAGACAAGTATTAAAAAAATTGCAAAATTGATGCATTAATGGCTGAAAAGCATCGAAAGTATAATTTTGATTTTTTTAAAATACATTGAAAATTATGAAATGGGTGAAAAAATATTCTTTATTTTTTTATTTTTTTCAAGAAGATATAAGCAAGATAAAAATATTAAAAAATTGGGAAATGGGCAAGCAAATGGCTGAAATGCATCATAAACATTTATTTTTTAATTTTTTTTCCTTTTGTTTTTTTTGAAAAATATTTTAGAATTAGAGATAAAAAATTAGGTTATGAAAATAATGAAAACAAGTAAAAAAATTAATATTCAAATTTTTAATCAATATTTAATTGATTTACATCTTAAGATAAAGTAACTATATTTTTTTAACAAGAATAAATAATTTGATAAAATAAAGAAAGTCTAGATGATCACTACAATAAATAATATAATATTTTTTGTTTTTTATTTTAATTATTATTTCTATTTTCTTTGTTTTGTAAAAACATTAAATTTAGAGACCAACTCAAAGTATAATAATTGATATTACCTCTTTTATGAAACTTAAAGGACCTACCATAAGTATAATTTGCCTGAAAAGAGAAATTTAATAAAGTCATTTTGAGATATGTAATTAATAGTTTTTCAATGTGACATATAATGAATATTATAATTAATCATTAACATAAAAGGTAAATTAAAATCTTTTTTATTTGTATTTATACATGCTTAATTTACGGTGGATTCACTATTCACTTCTAGATTGCCTATTATACCATGCCATTTTTATCACTTTCGCTCTTTCCTCATCTTATAGTTGTTTATGTTGTGATGTCTAATTTTTTTCTTGTAATTTAGATGATTTTAGATACTTTTTAAATTTGATGTTCATGGATATTTTCTTATTTAATGCATTATATGTATGTTTATTATATTTTTTTTTATTAGTTGTTTATTCATTGACCATTCTATATAATGTTTTTGGAGAAGTAATTTCATTCCTTGACCACTATGTATTAAATGTGTTCCAAATTCTTTAAAAGGTAGTGGATCAATTTTTTAGTGTCAATTTTATGTCAATTTTGTTGATTTGTTGCGGGTTAAATATTTTATTCCTTTTCTCGCAAGTATATTGCAATTTATGAATAATTATTGTTCTAGAAATAATTATTATTCTAGAAATAATTAATGTCCAGTTCATTTCTAACAAGGTGAGTTCCCATACCTATTCTTTATTCTATTTTCCTTTTGAGAATTCTAATTTCTTAGGTTTTTTAATCTTTATTTATTTTACATATGTTTATTTTTTGTTGTGAGTTGACCATATTATTCATTTTTTTGGAACGTCATTACAACTTATGGATGACTAGTGTTTTAAAAATTATTGGTATCTAGTTCAATCATAAAAATATAAGTTCCCGTCTTTGTTCCTAGTTTTATTTTTCTTTTAGGAATTTTAGTTTCTTAGGTTTATTTGAGCTATAAATACCTTTTATTTTATTTTATCAAACCTTATAAAAAATAAATCTTGTTTGGTGTGACAACATTGTGTCTAAAACCCATCAAAGGATTTGATGATATAAAATAATGTATGTTTAGATTATGACCCCACCACTTTTTTTTTTCAAGGTTAACCTCATGATTTTCTTTATTATCAATGATTTTGAACAAGGCTAAGATCTATCAACATGAGAAAATTTGGGTTTGATATGAATAAAAATCATTTTTTATATATCTTTCACAAATAAAAAATAAATTCTCTATTGTCTTTTTTAAGTCATAAATATTTCTTAGATGATAGTTCATACTAGGATCACCCTTACATCAAGAGCATATTTTGAAAGATTTCAAGCAATCAATGAAATTCTTAAAATAAAAAGAAATAATAAAGATAGGAAAGGGATAGAAGTGATACAAAAGAGAGGTAACAAATAATCATGTGAAAATTCAAATGATCAAAGTTCAAAAAAGAAAAAAGAAAAAGAAAGAAGATGGAAAACTCTCCCAAAGCATCCATCATAAAGATGCAAAACTCAAAATTCAATGTCAATAACAAAGCATAAGAGAACTTGAAGAATTAAAATTGTAATGAGATTAATCACTAAAATATCAAGATCAACGCGACAAGTCTAAAAGATCTTTTTAGATGAATTGGTGATCCTTTAAAGACCTTTTGATCTTTATAAATCTCTTTCTTCCATAAACTTGAATCTTAGCCTATATTATATGATTTTTAAAAGCTCCTTTTGATAAAATAATAATAATAATAATAATATGTTGACTTACGTTGTTAAGTTTTAATCTCTAAAAAAAAAGAAAAATGTTTTCCAAACCAAATCATGACTTTTTTTGGCATGCCATATATCATTATTTATGATATTAAATCATGTGATTAGACAAATAAATGGATAAGCTTAATATAACTTAAAGAAAAATGATCTTGTTTTGAAAGCCAAAAAGCTACTTTTAGAATTCAACTTTTCCTTTTTGAAATAAACTCTTATTAAGGAAAAAAATTCATTTTAGCCCCACATAACCTAATTTTGAGATAACTATTTTTTTTTTATAATCTGAATTAGTATATACCTCTTTAATTGCTAACAAAATACCTATAAAATTGTATTTTTGAATGACGAGTTTTAGGGTTTCAACAAAAAAAATTTGATCTTTATAAAAATACTTTCAAATTTACTTCTTAATGATTTCATTTCAATAATTAAACTTGAATGAATATAATCATCAAAATTTATAGTTCGATACCAAAATAAAAACAAGATAATTTTCAAATAAAAAACAATAAATGAAGGAAGTTGTAAAGTTCATAGCAAAAATGATATTGATGCATGTGTATCTCATGATTGGTTACAAGAAAGATGAGCAGTTAAATCAGCTTGGGGGTGATTATATGAGAATCTTTCTAGCGAATAGAAAGATAATGACAATTAAATCACCTAGTAATATTTCAATTTAAAAAACTCTAAATTATGTTGATACATGTGAGCCTCATAGAGGATGAACAATTAAAATAGTTTTGGTAGTCTATGATGGTAACAAATCAAAGTTTTTTGTAATATTAAATTGGGGGCGGTGTCATTCTCCAGGTGCTCGTTAATGGTGCTATGTTTTTCAAATGAGCATATAGGGAACAAAGTTATAAACTAGAGGCAAGTTATGATTTCTTAAGAAATTATATATGAGGTTAAAATGATTAAAAAAAATACAAGATCCTAAGTTCAAAGGAAAAATCGATTCATAGCTCAGGTGTCGGGTATACCATATAATATGAGCTATGAGAGTGCTAATTATTTGTTGTACAAAGTGTTATACAACATAAATCTAGATTAACCATTTAACAAGCAAAGTATTAAAAATGAACAAGATAACAAATACAAAACATGTTAATATCAATCATTAAGGTCCATGTTGAGTTTACACTATACTTATTCTTACACCATTAGTGTAACTTTTTCACGTGACATAATAAAATTAATTAAACATAATGAAAGAAAAAAAAAAAACAAATTAAGAATATAAATAAGATAAAAGTTAACTAAGTAATAGAAATGAAATGAAATGTATAAACTTGATATTAATGAAAGTAAAACTTAAGCATTACAAAAATACTAAGAGAGAAAGCAAGAACATGATCTTGATCTGAAACGAAGATGTCTAAATGCATGGCAAATGCCTGCTTTTATAGGCCAAAATTAGAAACTATTGATTTGATGACTAATTGATGAGTGGGTGGCGAACTCTTGACTTAGTGACAATCCTTATCTTCTCTTGTCTCTCCAAACTGTCATTGATAAAGTCATAATTGAAACCACTTGAAAACATAAAATTTGTAGGAAATTATCTCAACTTTTCAAAAATTAAAATGGAGTCATTTGAACTCTAGAACTCCAGATATGAGCCAAATACTAAACAATGTTTGGGTTGTAACATAGATTTGGACTTTTTTTATTGTTGCTACAATTTGGATTTGAAAATGACCTTTTAAAATCTTAGGCTCCATATAAAAGTTGTAGGCCTATATTTTACCTTTCTATCCATATAAAGTAGACCTCTTCTTTTTTTTTTTGTCTAAGTTTAGTCATCTCTTTGTCCTTTTTAATTTTT
>NW_011499978.1:141761-142176 GCF_000495115.2 Populus euphratica | reverse complement strand
ATAGAAAAACAATTTGTAAATTCCACAAAGTAAGGTATTCATCATTCAACTTTCATTAATCTTTCCGGATAAACAAACTCTTATTAAATTTTTATATTTGCTGAATACCTCTTAAAGAAGATATTACTAAACCTTTTTTTTATACTCAATATATCAACACATAGTTATGGAGTTTTTCTTGGAAGAAAACAAATTTTTTTTTCTAATGTTTAAGGTTAACTGTTGGGTTAATTATTTTTTTTCTTTTTTTTCTTATTTTTTTAATATATATGTATATGTATAACACTTAAAACACCATGCATCTTTAACTTATGTAATGAGCTTGCAGCTATTAACTCCCAGATCAGTTGGTCTTAGGGCATTAGGTGTTAAGACACCCCTACGAGCTTAGTAACTCGAGTTGTCGATATTGATT
>NW_011499978.1:141511-141633 GCF_000495115.2 Populus euphratica | reverse complement strand
AGTTGACTTTAGGGTATTAGGTGTTAAAACACCCCGTCGAGCTTAATTGCTTAGGTCAGGGAGGTTATGAAATCAAACTTATCTATATTTTTATTATCATCATTTTTTTTGCTCTTTTTTTT
>NW_011499978.1:141097-141501 GCF_000495115.2 Populus euphratica | reverse complement strand
ATCCCTTTCTCTTAGTTGTTACCTTTAATAAAATAACATAAATAATATAATAATCCAAATTGCAAACCATAATTATATGTTAACGTGTGTGTGTGAAAATGAAGGTTTAACAATACATGTTAAATGAGTATATGAGCAGAATTAAGTGATAATAATGTGAGAGTTTGTAAACCTGAATATTTTAAGAAGTATTATGATAGACTTTATTAAGAATGGTTATTAAGACGCATCTCAAAAGTCATTTTAACAAAAGAATTCATTTACTCTACCATCTTAGTAACAATAATTTTGCACATACTTTATGAAATAGAAAATATAGTTAGTTAATTTTTTTTGTCAACTATTACCCTCTCCCCCCAACCAAAACAAGACATTGTCCTCAATGTTCTAAGGTAAAAAGATAG
>NW_011499978.1:140849-140963 GCF_000495115.2 Populus euphratica | reverse complement strand
TAAATGGTCATTTTAAATGCAGGCCTATCACATAAATGAAAGGATTGATTAGTGAATTTAAGAACTGAAATTGAGAGGATTAAGACATGGCTAAACTTAGAAAAGAGATGCTGG
>NW_011499978.1:139283-139470 GCF_000495115.2 Populus euphratica | reverse complement strand
ATCACCTGAAATAACAAACACTAACAAACTTGAAACACATTTAAATAAATATAAAAACATCAAAACAGAATAATAAAAACAAAAGACACAAAGATTCACAAATAAAGACTTAAATCGAATCTAAAATTTTTACGGCTTTCTATAGATGACCAATTTATGTGACTTATGGAAGGGTCAATTACAGGAA
>NW_011499978.1:138032-139139 GCF_000495115.2 Populus euphratica | reverse complement strand
GACAACAACTTATCATAATAACCATTAACATTTAACAGACCCATAAATTTGTGTTGAATGTGCAGTTAAGTCCAAGAGGAACTATGAAAGATTTCTTCCAATATGCCCAAGCCACTTGGTAAGGCAATAAAGGCATTAGCATGGTTAAACGTTGCATTCATTCGAGCAGACATTGTGAAGACCTGTAGTTTCTCTCCAATTGTTTTTTCAATGATGTCACCTTGTGCTAAAACTTTGGGGATGACCCTTAAAACTTGATTACCTCCTAAAAATACAATTATTGGCACACCTCCCATTAACCTAAGACTACCTACCCCATACATTAAGTGAATCTTTCTCTTAGCTAGCACATGACCAAGATGATTTGCTGATTCTAAAAACTCCTTTTCTTTCTTAATACTAGATTTACCAAAAACACAAACATTTCTTATGTGATGACTTGAGGAACTTGTCATTTCTATACACTTCTATATTTGTTGAATGTATGGGTTGAGTATAAATGAAAGGAAGGAAAAGAGGATTTTATATATGAGAGATTAAAAAGGCAATCATACCACTTATATGTAGGCCAGCTAGAGTCTCACATACACTCTCTCTCTCTTTATTTATTTATTTATTTATTCATTTTTGAAAAAAACTTTTGTATGTATACCGTTTCTTTACAAAAGTGCTTTTATCTATTTCAAGCATATATGAAATAAAGAAATTAAATGACTCACATGATAATCAGACCTTTGCTTCAATCAACTAGAGAATATCTTCAGGAATTCCATGATTCATTAATAACCTCAATTTTGAACATTTAGTACGGTAAATTTTTGTAATCACATTCTAAGGTAGAAAGGGAAAATACTTTCTTAATTTTTCAAGATTAGTGTCCATTTTCAAATGAGAATTGGAAGAGAGATTTAAAGAATTACACAAATATATACACATATATCAGTTGTTATAAGAAACTAAAAGAACCAACTTAATTCACTGAGTACTATTGTCTGTCATTTGATAAGGGTAAGAGAAACTAGCAAAAATCATTAAAAAAAACACAAAAACAATATGAGAAAAAAAATTAATCTTTATGTACAGGATCACCCAATTCAATAGAGTCAT
>NW_011499978.1:136851-137843 GCF_000495115.2 Populus euphratica | reverse complement strand
ATTATAAAGTAAGACTTTTTGACCAACATTGAATGTTTTTCTCAGTATTTTTTTGTTATAAAAATCTTTAATTCGTGCTTTATGAATTCTTGAATTTTTATATGCATCATTTCTTATTTCTCAAGCTCATTTATTAGTAATTTTCACAGTTGATTAACGTCATCAAGATTTGAAGATTTGAATTGAAAGCTTTAATAACTCAATAAGCTTTATGTTCAAGTTCCACAAGTAAGTACCAAGGTTTTCCATAGACTAGTCTATAAGGTGACATACCTAATGATGTTTTATAAGCAGTTCGATAAGCCCAAAGTGCATCATTAAGTCTTAAAGACTAGTCTTTCTTATTAGAGTTCATTGTTTTCACCGAGATCTATTTGATCTCTCTATTAACAAGCTCTACTTATCCACTTGTCTGAGGGTGATAAGAGTTGCAACTTTATGTGTGACTCTATATTTCTTCATTAAAGACTCAAATGACTTGTTGCAGAAATATATTCCTTCATCATTTATCATGGCTTAAAGGATTCTAAATTGACTCAAGATATTTTTTTTCAAAAACTTTATCATTGTTTTGTGATTATTATTTCGACTTGGAATTGCCTTTATCCATTTTAAAACATAATCTACTACGACTAATATGTATAAGAAACCAAATGATAGAGGAAATGGACTCATGAAATCTATACCCCAACCGTCATAGATTTCAATGACAAGAATAAGATTTAAAGGCACCATGTGATGTTTTGAAATAGATCCTAACTTTTGATAATTTTCACAAGTCTTGTAGAATGCATATGAGTCCTTGAATATAGTGGGCCAGTAAAATTTACTTTGTAAGATTTTTACAGTTATTTTTCTTGATGAGAAATAACCCTCACATACCTTAGAATGACAAAATTTAATGATACTATTTACCTCATTATCGGGAAATATTTGATCAGGACAATATTTGAATAAATATAGGCCATCCCAATAAAAGTTCTTCACTTCGT
>NW_011499978.1:136097-136747 GCF_000495115.2 Populus euphratica | reverse complement strand
TTCACTTTGTTCAAGAACTTTCTTTTATCTTGAGTACTCCAATGAGCTGACAATTGTCCTGAAATAAGAAAATTAACAATATTAGCAAACCAAGGCATTGTAAAGATAGAAAGTAAAGATTCATCCAAAAAGTAGTTATCGATTGGTGTAATGTCAGTTTTCAAATCTGTTGTCAATCTTGACAAATGATCTGTGATAATATTTTTGATGCTTTTTTTGTCTTTAATTGTGATATTAAATTCTTAAAGTAACAAAATCAACTGTACCAATCCAACCTTATAATCTTTGTTAGAAAGAAGATATTTCAATGTTGCATGATCACTAAAACAACAACAGGTGAGCCAACAAGATAAGACCTGAATTTCTCACATGTAAATACCACTACAAGTAATTACAAATCGAACCAACACCAAAAAAAAAAAAATTGAGCCAAACCAAAAAAAATTGAGTTAAAAATAGAAAAAACCGAGCCAAACCAAACCGAAAATTATCACCCCTACTTGATCATTGTAGTTTTTTAATTTTATATTTGATTCGTGTGTGCACTAGCATCACACATTATTTCAAGAGGTTGAGTGATAGGAGCAGAAGTAAGTAAGTTTTTAAGTTTAACAAAGACTTCTTCACAATGTTCAGTCCATTAAAAAATA
>NW_011499978.1:134381-135837 GCF_000495115.2 Populus euphratica | reverse complement strand
GATTTTAGATTTGTCAACCTCAATTCCTTTTGATGAAACAATATGACCAAGCACAATGCCATTTGTTACCATAAAGTGATATTTTTTCCAATTCAGTATAAGATTTTTCTCTTCACACTTGCTCAAAATCTTTTCTACGTTAGTCAAATAATCATCAAATGAATCGCCAAAAATAGAAAAATCATCCATAAAAATCTCAAGAAAATGTTCAACTATATCACTAAATATATTGAGCATGCATTTTTGAAATGTTTGCTGGTGCATTATATAATCTAAAAGGCATCCTTCGATATGCAAAAGTACCAAATGAATATGTGAAAGTAATCTTCTCTTGATCTTCTAATGTAATTTTATTTTGGTTGTAACCCAAATAACCATCTAGGAAACAATAAAATTCATGACCTATAACTCTTTCTAGGATTTGATCCATGAAAGGTAAAGGAAAATGATCTTTTCTAGCTATTGAATTAAGTTTTCTATAGTTAATACACATGCGCCAACTAGTAACAGTCCTAGTGGGAATTAACTCATTACTCTCATTTGTTATCACAGTGACTCTAGACTTTTTGGGTACAACTTAGGTAAGACTTACCCATCTCAAGAGCATAATTTATCTTTTATGTTTCTACTTGAAGTGTTGTTATCTATTGGTGTATTTTTCAATAAAAGTGCTAATTGAAACACCAAAAACTTAAATCAGTTGCACGCTCATGCCACCTTCATCCAAGATGTGGATGTATACATTTTGTTGGAAAAATTAATGTCTTGAGCTTGCAGCCAAATTGAATCATGGCTATACAAGTGACTTTGGGCATTTTTAGAGTTTGTAATAACCTACCTCCTTGACATGTATTAAGTTTGGAAGAGATTATTCAAAAGATTGATGTCTTCTCCCAAGTGTAGGAGTGTCGAAGTAATAAATAACCTAGTAAGACCGGGGTCAAGCCACATGGAGGTTAATTGTGTAAATTATAGATAATAATAATACAACAACAATAACAACAACAACAACAGTAATAATAATAATAAAGAAGAAATTGATAAGAACTTTGAAGTGAAAGATTAACATAAGGATTAAATAATGATAACAACAAACGTTAAGGTTAGAGGATCCACTAATGGTATGTTAAACGAGTATATTATAAACTTTTATTATTCAATTGGAAACCACACACAAAGGAGGTTCCAATTAGATTATAAATTGTTAACATGATTACATTAGTTATCTTATTCGATTAATGTTAATACTTGTAAATCTTCTCAGGCATTCATGATTATAACTTGTATTAATAACAAATCAAGTTCCTTTCATAGCTGAGGTGTCAATTATACCATATAGTATGGGTTATGAGAGTGCCAAATATTTTTTTGTATCAAGTATTATACAATATAAATCTAGATTAACCATTTAACAAGCAAAGTATTAAAAGTGAACAAGATAACAAATACAAAACAT
>NW_011499978.1:133345-134137 GCF_000495115.2 Populus euphratica | reverse complement strand
CATTACAAAAAATACAAAGAGAGAAAGGAAGAGCATGATCTTGATCTGAACACCAAGATGCCAAAGTATTAAAAATATGCCTCCTTTTATAGGCCAAAATTGGGAACTATTGATTTGATGACTAATTGATAAGTGGGTGGCCAACTTTTGACTTGGTGACAATCCTTATCTTCTCTTATCTGCCCAAAACATCATTAGTGTAACCTTTTCACCTTAACATAATAAACTTAAATAAACATAATAAAAGAGAGAAAAATTAATAAATAAAATAAGAACATAAATAAGATAAAAGTCAACTAAGTAAAGGAAAGGAAATGAAATGCATAAACTTGATATTAATGAAAGTAAAACTTAAGCATTGCAAAAATACAAAGAGAGAAAGGAAGAGCATGATCTTGATCTGGAAACCAAGATGTCTAAATGCATGACAAATGCCTCCTTTTATAGGCTAAAATTGGAAACTATTGATTTGATGATTAATTGATGAGTGGGTGGCCAACTCTTGACTTGGTGACAATCGTTATCTTCTCTTGTCTGCTTAAGACGTCATTGATAATATCAGAATTAGAATCACTTGAAAATATGAAAGTTCTAGAAAAAAAATAGAGGTCATTTGGACTTTTAAAACTCTAGATATGGTCCAAACACTAAACAATGTTTGAGTTGCAGGACAAATTTGGGCTTCTTTGTTGTTGTTACAATTTGGACTTGAAAATGATCTTTTTAAATCTTAAGCTCATATAAAAGTTATAGGCCTATGTCTTACCTTTCCATCCATATAAAGTTGACTGA
>NW_011499978.1:114611-133228 GCF_000495115.2 Populus euphratica | reverse complement strand
CATCTCTTTGTCCTTTCAATTTTAGTTCTTAAACTCATCAATCAATCCTTTTATTTATGTGATAGGCCTATATTTAAAATGAATATTTATCATAAATTAAAGGTATCTTATAATATTAAAAATATTATTATAAAACATGCTTTAGTTAAGGAGTTATTGATACTTCAAATGCAAAATAATGATATAAAATCTTGATAAAAATACACTTTTAAGTACTAATCACAAAGTCTCTCACAGCAACAAGAGGGAAGAATTATAGACTAGTGGCAAACTATCATTTTTAAAGCAATATAAAAAATGAGTACATAATTCATTCTAGTGAACCCGAGCAGAACAATGTGCAAAACTCGATATGATCCTTTAGATGCCACTGTTGATGGTTGTTTATAGCCACTAGAGGAGGCCATAAACATCCGTTGAATACGGCATGCCTTCTCTACATGTTGTCACATGCGATTCACAAGCTCACCTAGTTGGCCTACATATTCATCTTAGTCCACTATATTTGTTTTAGTTTTAATTTTAGACAATCAAAATAAACTACAAAGTCAAATCCTAAATAAAATCAATGTGAATGGATAAAATTAAAAAGATAAAAGTTATATGAATGAAAAAAAAAATCTCCTTTGACTATACAAATTAGTCCATGATATTAGCAAAAAAAAAAGATTAAATATTTGTCCAAACCTCAAATTTGGTCCCTTAAGCTGTAATTATTTTAAATTAATAAAATTAAATTTTATTTTGTTAAACCTAACATCAATTGAGTGACAAAACAATTCTCTAATACCTCAAAATCTCCATAAACATGCTTGAAAAACAAATCACCAAGTCCAATCACAAATCAAAAAAATGGTAAGAGATCAAAAAAGAAGAAAATTAAATTGAGGGAGAAATGCATAAAAAACTCTAGTGACATGAAAGAAAAACACTATTCAAATGAATTTTATCATTTAATAAAATTCAAACTTTAAAACTTAATTTTGAAGCTGGAGGAATAAAACTTCCTTTTTTTTTATTACTATACATGAGGCATGCGTTTATTTAAATTTTAGTCCCTAAAGTTTTTCATTATTTATTTTTTGTCATTTAAGTTTGAAGCTTTTATGTTTTAATCCAAAATTTTATTTTGTTCATATTTTAATTTTGAAGTTTAAAGGAGAAGAGAGAGAGAGAGAATTGTTGAAAATGATTAAGGAGAGAAAAAGTAGTCAATTGGGTGGATTTTATGAACAAAAATGTTAAATTTAATGTCAATATATTTCTTTTAACAAGATAAGTGTCGTGTAGATTTTTTGAGTTTTCATATCACCTGAAAAAAGTATATTAAAGCTAGGAAGTTATTATTATTTTTAGTTTAATTTTATGTTCTAGTATTGATTTAAAGGTTTTTTAAATTGATAATTAGATTTATTGATGTAGTTATTGTGTTTAATAGTTTTTTTTTTTTTTTATGTGGAAACAAGTTTAAAAATGGTTTTTTAAGGTAAAAAAACCCCACCCTAAATGTTTTAGTTACCTTTCTTATGGTCAAAATCTAGACAAGTATGCAAAAACTTTTTTCAAAAATTATAAATAACATACGATCTTATTTTTTTTTTTACTTTTAATGAATAAAAAAATAACATGTCATAAGTTAATTTTAATAAAATAAAATAAAACTTGAAGCATGGGCTTGGCCTGGCCTTGTAGGCCAATGCATTTTCTTTCCTTTTTAACTAGCATGTGCATTGGTCTATTTAGGCTTAGAATCCTAACTTTTTTTTCCTTTTTATTTTCACTCCTTCAATTTTAGTTATAATGCATTAAAATAAATAAATAAATTATTTTTTTTGAATTTTTTTTTTGTAAAATATCATTCAATTTTTACCTTTTTTTTAAATAAGATTGTAGCATTCTTTTTAACATTAATCAATGTTCTTTTTATATGGCCTTTTATAATGTGGTTTTTTTCTTAAGTTTTATATGGTGACTTTTTTATGCATGTATATTTTTATTATTGTATGATTACATAAATAAAAATAAATAAAAAATAATAAAATTATTAAATTGAACCCATAACTTAGATTATAGACTTGATATTATGGACTTGATATGTTGATTTGAATTAGTATGGATTGATTCAAAACCTAGCCCTCCCAATATATTTAAATATAGGTTGATATAATGCCATCTTGAATTTTTTTATAAACAAATTAGGTTTTAATCGAGTTAAGTTTATATCAACCGAGTAAAAATATTAAATCAATTATCATCTAATTTAATTAAAAATTTGTGCAAAAACAAAATCCCGTTTTATGGTCTTCAAGTTGAATATCTAAGTTTAGCTGGTTTTGATAACACAACTAAAAAGTTCTGCACAATAATGCATGTGATGTATTGTTTTAATATTTTTTTATGTATTAATGTCAACATCATTAAAATGTTTTTTTCTTTAATTAAAAATTGATTTTATGATTATGATGAGATTTTTCTAAAAAAGTATATTTTAAATAAAGAAAATATCAAGAAAAAAAAGTATACTTTGACGAGAGAGAGAGGGATTTTAACTAGAAAGCTACTGCTTTTATCATTATTTCACATCTCGGTTTTTTTTTTGTTACTATAATGAGGATACATGATAAAAAAATTATATTTCTTCATATTAAAAAAACAAGAAGGAAAGGAGGAATTATACTAACAATCATTTTGTTTTAATAAAATTTAAATTATTACTCTATTTATTAAAAATTAAAAAAATAAAATAAATTTAATAGTCATATAATTAAATAAAAAGATTTGAGGAGACTCTTCACAAAACAAGGTTAGTAATTAACATCCATTTCTCATCTTTCCAACTGGTTTTTAGTATGCATCGATACTTTATATAAAAAAATATTATCACATGAAATTCTAGATTTATTTTATTAAATCAACGAATTAAATTTTTAATTCACAATAACAGATCTTATTTGTGCCAGAAAACATGTCAAAAATGCATTATAAATTCTTTTATTGCGTTAAATAAAGATTTTATCTAATGCAAAACATGAATCAACTAGCTAGTTATATCAAGGTCGTCTTCTTCTTCTTCGATTTATAATTTATTTAACTGAGGTTGTTGGTTTACAGAAGTTATACAGTAAACAATAAGTGAGGCGGCTACATATCGAAGCAGGATATAAACAACATTATTTCTTTGATCTTTCTCTGTCTGTAGAGATTTTGAATTTTATATAAATAATAGTCAAAATATGAATTATGTATTTCTGGCATATAAAAATTAATTAATTAATTAATTAATTTCCACAAGAAAAGATGACTTCCTCGTTCCATAAATAAGATTATCTGCCGCTCCCAAGAAAGATAAAGATTCCTTATCCTGCTTTCTTTAATTTGCCAAAAACATGGAGATATGGCTCCTTGTTCTCATCTCTCTCTCACTCTGTGCCTTCCTCTTTAACCATGTTTTTCTTTCCCAAACTCACAACCTCCCTCCAGCCCCCTTCACCTTCCCTGTTATTGGCAACATCTTATGGATCCGTAAATCCACCTCCGAGCTGGAGCGCGCCATCCGCTCCCTCAACCAAAAGCTAGGCCCGATGGTCACCCTCCACATGGGCTCTCGCCCCGCCATCTTTATAGCTGATCGCTCCCTTGCTTACATTGCTTTGATCCAGAAAGGGGCAGTTTTTGCTAACCGCCCACCTGCTCGTGCTACAAGCAGAGTGCTTGCCTATGAGCATAGCATCAACACTTCATTCTACGGTCCTACTTGGCGCCTCCTCCGTCGAAACCTCACATCAGAAATCCTCCATCCTTCGCGGGTTAAGACGTTTGGTCATGCTCGTAAATGGGTGTTGAATATCTTGATGAACCAATTTAAGTTGTTGTCCAAGTCTGGGGACCCTGTTCGTGTAGTTGATCATTTTCAGCATGCTATGTTTTGTCTGTTAGTGTTCATGTGTTTCGGTGACAAATTAGAGGAGAAACAGATTCAAAAGGTCGAACAAGTTCAGCGTCGCATGTTGGTGAATATAAGTAGATTCAATATACTTAATTTCTGGCCAAGTTTGAGCAAGATAGTGCTTCGTAAACGATGGGCAGAGTTCTTGCAGCTTCACAAGGACCGAGAAGATGTAATCCTTCCATTGATAAGAGAAAGAAAGAAGTTGAAGGAACAGAGGTTGAGAAAATTAAATATGGATGAGAATAAGGATGAGTATGTCTTGTCTTATGTTGATACGCTGCTGGATCTGCAACTTCCTGATGAGAAACGAAAGCTTAATGACCTCGAAATTGTTAGTTTATGCAACGAGTTCCTTAATGGCGGCACGGATACTACCACAACAGCCTTGCAGTGGATCATGGCAAATTTGGTTAAGTATCCACAAATTCAAGAGAAGCTGCTCCTGGAAATCAAAGAGATTGTTGGAGAAGGAGAGGAAGTGGTTAAAGAAGACGATTTACAAAAGATGCCTTATCTAAAAGCAATAATTTTAGAAGGGTTAAGGAGGCACCCTCCTGCACGTATGGTGTTGCCACATGCTGTGACTGAAGATACAATGCTGGGTGGATTCTTGGTTCCTAAAAATGGGACTGTAAATTTCATGGTAGCTGATATAGGTTGGGACTCGAAGGCGTGGGAGGATCCCATGGCATTCAAGCCTGAAAGGTTTCTGAATAGTGAAAGGGAAGCATTTGATATAACAGGAAGTAGAGAGATTAAGATGATGCCTTTTGGGGCTGGAAGGAGAATCTGCCCTGGTTATGGTTTAGCAATGCTTCATTTGGAATATTTTGTGGCCAATTTGATCTTGAATTTTGAGTGGAAGGCTGTGGATGGAGATGATATTGATTTTTCTGAGAAGCAAGAACTTACCATTGTAATGAAGAATCCACTGCGCGCCCACTTATCGCGCAGAGTTGCAAGTTGAAGAGCAGAAGTTAGGGTGTGTGTGCTATCTGTACATGTTTGTGTATTGTCACTACATGTGGCTTGTTTTGACAAGGCGGCTGTATTACTTACGAAATAATAATAAAAAAAAAAAAAATTGAAGTTTATGTTGTTTCAGAATGTTTTTGATATTACCATGTTAATAGTTGTTGTAATGTTCGAAGTATAATGTTTGTAATTTTTATTTTTATTTTACGGGCATAATGATTTTAAATACATGGAATGAATATTAACATGTGTTAACCTTGCTTAACCAATTTATTCTTGCTCCTATACTTTGATCGCTCCCATTTATTTATTTATTTATTTATTTATTTTGATTCATAATTTTAGTGTTATTTATTGATTCATAATTTTAGTGTTGTGAAATGAACCATAAAATCGATACCCTGTAGATCTTTCAATATATCTAATAAAATATTGATTAATAGTTGTTAACTCTATTTTTTTTTTTTATAGATTATAAATTTTTATTTCAGATGAGCAATTCAAGACGCACATATGTTGTAAAATCGGTTTCAAATATTTTAATAACTCAAATAGTATTTTTGGATTAGACTTGGTTAGAACTCGATTTAATATATACACTACTATCTTTAGTGTTTTAATCGACAAGGATTTTAGTAGATTAAAGCTGTTAAGTATATTTTATATCATTTTTAATAATATTTAATTATTTTTTTTACTACACCATTCTTGTATGATGAACCAAACATGATGTATTAGGCAAATATCCCATTCTTTTGATGAAACTTTATAAACAAACCATATGTTTGTCAATCCTTTATGTATTTGCCATAATATTCTTCATCTATATTTGATCTCTTAATTTTAATTTTTTTCTCATAATATTTCTCTACTTCAACCTTAAAAATCTTAAAAGCATTTAATACTTTATTTTTGTTAGGAAAGAGATAAAGTATTTCTAACCATATGTGTCCATGTTTGGACTATATATAGCAGTATAAATAATTTCTATTGTGTTTCAACTTCTATTAACATCTTTTTTTGACTTGTTGGTTTGCTTTCCTTTAATGTAAGCCACACAAATTTCAAAACCAATAAAATCAAGAGTACCAAGTATCTCATCATTTACTAATCTTTTAATTCTCTTTACAAAGACATGTTTTGATATGCAGTGCCATAATATATAAGAATCCTAGAATCCTAGTTAATAACACATATAGTACTGCTATTGTGGACATGTATTAAACTATAAGTTATATTGTTTTGAAAATTAATGCAATAAAGACCATAAGATAAAATATCATTTCCAACACAATCAGATTTATAAAACAAATTAAAAGTTTATGAAAATTTAATGGAATATCCAAAAGGTATAAGTCTTGAAATTGAAACTAGGTTTCTAGAAAATTTTGAAACATAAAAGTCCTTTCCAACTCTAAAACCGAACCATTATTTAGAGTTAAATAACTTGTTTCTATAGCCTTTACATATAAATACATCTTGTTTCCTGCATATATATGTTACTCACTTCCCACTTATTTCCTTAGGATTCATATATACCTTGCAAGGTATTTGAAATATGAATTGTAGAATCAAAATCAATCAACCATGTGTTATAATTAACATCAACCATATTAGATTCATTACAAACAAATAAGATTGAAATACCTTTCTTTTCAGGCCATTTCTAAGATTTAACATATTCTTTCTTCATATATCCTTTCTTTTATAAAATAAACATATGGATTCCTTTTTAATTTCAACTTGGAGAGGCATTTTACCTTTTTTCTTCTTGTTGGCTTGAGTTTAGTCCTCTCGTCGTGTTGCTAGCATTGAATTTTCTCCTAGTTCCATTACCAACCTCCCTTCCTCTTGAATACACATAGTCATGAGTTTATTGATTAATAATTTATCTTAATGTATGTTGTATGAGATTTTAAAGAGTTTATATTATCGTGGAATAGTATTTAGGATGCAATGTATGATGAAGGATTTTAACATCTCAACCTCAAAATTTTTCAATTGAGCCACAATGTCCATTATCTGTATAATGTGATTGTATACACTTCTTACACTAATGAGCCTTATGGATGAGAACTGCATGATTATGGTGTTTGTTAGTGTCTAATATAGAGTGATGAATTAATTATCAATTACTTTAAGTAAATCATGGACTTTCTCATTCTGATCAATCAAACTACATATACCAGCATATATTTTAGTTTGTATGAACATCATACTGAGGTAATTAGTTTATTCCCATTGTCCATAAAGTGTAATATCCTTTGAAGTGTTGATATTATTAACTATAAGTGGTTTGTCTTTTCTAATTGCATAATTTCTATCCATCCATCTTAAATGAAGGAGAATTTTTTAGATTAAGAATATTACAACAAAAATCAGAGAAATTAGTAGGTTATATATATGTAAAAATAAGTAATTCATGCTTTACCAATGTAATTCATGCAAAAATTGAATCCAATGACATAAAAATTATTTGTGGGCTAAATTTTTAATTGAAGCATATTCAAATATATCGTATTATAGAATGATCAAACTATATACTTAATTTATAATTTTATAGGTGTATATTATGAGAATAATTTAATATTCCATCTTAAACCTTACAATAAAACTATCAAATTACTTAATTAATTTGTAATTCTTGTGGGTATGTTATAAAAATAGTTTGATATTTTATTATAATATATTATATAAATATAATAAAAAATTCTTTTGGGATAATATTTATTATATTTTGTATAATTAATTAAAACTAACATCTATAATTTTTTTATGTGATCCTAACATAACATAATATATAATTTTATTTAATTAAAGATGTTGTGGCTAGTTCCTAATTATTCAAAATTGTATAGATCACTTAAGGCATAATTTATATAACATAAAATAGCATGCTTATTTTTGTCTTAATTCATAAAACTAACATTAAATAAAACAAAAATCAAAGTGACAACCACCCAAATTAAAATGATATAGCCAGAAGAAAAATAAAATAGATAGCCCAAATATTGAATGATTAGAAAATAGAAATCGGTTTTTTTAATTACTTATAATCATATGAAGCATCAAAACAACCCATAAAATAAAAACCTCAAAATATATATTTTTGACACAAATGATTTTCAATTTATTCCTACACTACTAGGCATATTGATGGAAGTTATTTACTTTACTACTAGGCATCATATTGATGATGATTATCGAAGCTCATTTCACCTTAAACTAAGCTTTCAAGCCATAAATAAAGTCAAGTTAATCTTAATTCAATTTGGAAACCAAGGTTGTTCCTAAAAGTTTTTAAGGCACATAAAACATGGCGAAATCAAGAAATCAATTCACCACTACCTAACACTATTTCAAATATAATTAAACCGATTAATTAATTTCTTTGAGCACACAAATCCTTATATAAATATATCAACATAGATATCAAGGCAGATGTAATATAATCATAGCTTTGATACCAATTATTAGACTTGATAAATCAAAATATATTTTTCAAACAATTTGCATTTAGATTTGAAACGGATAAATAAATAGATCAACATGGTTTTTTTTTTAATTTTGGTAGATTTAAATTATATGATGTATTTCTAGAGGTAAAAGACTATACGTCAGTGTATAAATTTAGAGACCAAAAACATGTATTTATATGACAAGAGTCCTATTAAACTCTTATTGATAGAACTCTACTATTATTAATTTAGAAAATATTAATATGAGAGTTGATTTACTGGACAAAATATTAAAATTCTTGAAAAAAGTGAAACCAAAGGAAAAACACAAAACTTTAACATCAAGAAGTTGAGCATTTGTCGTCAGCTTCTTGGAAGGGAGGATTGTATGCAGCTTCACTTGCCCAAGCACTGGAGTCATGGAAGCAGAAGAGAAGGCTTTGGGAATAGATATGAATTTTGTAGCTTTGGTTTGGGAGTCAACCAGCAGCCAGTTTTTTTATTCTCCTTTATTGGCTTCTCGCCCGCCTTACATTCCAAATCTTTCATTAGAATTTTCGAAGATGATTTTTTTTTTTCCCATATCATGTTGATGATAGTCAAGCTTACTATTATTATAATAAATCAACAGTAAAATAGGCCACCCAATAAATAAATAAACAATGAGACAACAAAATCTTATAAAGTAAATAAAAGAATTAAATTTATAAAAGATAAAATTAAAGGATAAAATTAAAGGATAAAATTTTATTAAATAAACAATTTTATTAAAGGATAAAATTAAAAAAAAATTAAATTTATAAATAAATCTAAAATATAAAAAATAAAGAAAATCAAATTTCAACGAATTCAATGATGATAAATAAAATTTATAAAGATAATTAAAATTAATTAAAATGAACCTGATTCAACTTTTAAAATTTGAAACACAAATCATGAGGTCAGATTATAAAGTAAAAGACAAACTAAAAAAATAACGATGTAAAATTCTATACCAACCAAAATAATTAGGGATAAACATGAAAAAAAATTAAAAAAAAACTAAAAATGTAAATTTGAAAAGAAAAAGAACCAAATTTAACATAAAAAAAAGATCAAATCATAAGAGATGAAATTGAAAAACAATCTCAATTAAAAAAAAATAAGAACAACTAAAAATAACAATCAAAAGAATAAGGAAATAAAATATTAAGAGATGAAATCCAAAGACAAATTAATTCAATAAAGGATTCAAGACCAAAAATATCATAATGAAAAAAATAAGAACTAAATTTAATATAAAAACAAAATGTAAAGGAATGTAATTGAAAAAAATAATTAACTTAAATAATCCAAGATAAAATATATTGCAATTAAAAAAATAAAAACCAAACTTGATATAAAAATAAAGTATTAAAGGATAAAATTAGAAAAAAATTAACTTAATAACTAATTCAAAACAATAATATTGCAATAAAAAAATTAAGATCTAATTTCACTTAAAAAATAAATAGCTAGATTTTTTTGCAATGATCAACTGCTAGTAAATATATACCTCACCACCATGACAGGGATAATGAGGAGCATCGAATGCCACCCTAGATAGTAGCATTCAGTGTTATGTAGTTAATGCATGTATAACTTAAAAAAGTACAAACTAAAAAATTTATTTTTTAGAGATATTTAAGTAATTAATAGGCATAAAAAATAAAAAACCTGAAAAATCCCTAAATCAATATGAATTGTTTTAAGGGTTATTTAATAATTATACTTTAGAAAAAACATGAAATTACTAATTAATATATATATTTTTAATGTAATTATTGATAAGTACCGTTAAAAAACACCTTAAAGCTAACAAAATCAGCCTTCGCCATCCTTTCCTTTCCATGACATGAGCACACAGCTCCGTTATCTTTGAAAAGTAAAGAGGGAGAAGATGCGTCAAAGTTTACCAGTACCGGTCTTCATCCAAGTTTCTACCGCTTGATAACTCCTTCATTTATGGCAATGCATTAATTAATTACAGTGATGGGTGCAGAGATTTTTCTCACTGGAGCTATAATTTATAACCATCAACGATTAATATATATATATATATATATATATATATATATATTTCTTGTATTTTTATATTATATTTAAACAATTTGCAAAATCAAATTTGACAAGAATATCACGAGATTGACACCAATTGAATATTTAGAAACGACAAGGACACATCACTTTTTGTTTTTGTTTTTTTTTTTGTGAGCGGAGAAAATCAAAGCATTTGCGTAGGAATTAGATCATCTAGAAGAAATAATTTCCATTGAGATGCCGTCACGACTGATCATAATTCATAAGGAGATGGTTGGACTTGGGGGACGGCTGAAGTTCTTATTCAAGGAAGCTCTAACTTTCTTGTCGCCAGAAGCACGTGGTTTGAGGTGGAACGCTCCCCTCCCCGATACTCTTATCCACTATAAATATTTTATTCACTATTTTTTTTTCCTTCTTCTTTTTAAAATTTTATATTTAATAACATATCAATTAAAATTTAAATAAATAAAAATAATGAAAAATTTAAAACTTATTAATCAAATATTTATTAAAAAAGCAGACGATACATGCATCATTCAATCTATTTATTTCTTAAATGGATAACACGTAATATATTATAGCAGAAGACTTATTTACCACCAATCATCTTTGACAACTTAAAAATTAGATCTAGTTATGGATTATAAAAATCTATTTTTTAATTTATTTTCACCTCAAAATATTTGTGCATTTTCCACTAGACTTGAGTTTGAATACATAGTGAATAATTGATATACTTATATGATTCTATCTTTTTAGTACTTTTCTTTTAGTTTTTTATGCATTTTTTATTCTTAATAGTTCTATAAAGATACAAGTGTAAAAAGAAGTTTAATAAAACATATTTAGCATAAATACAAGAAAAATACTAAAAATAACACATTGAGATGTGACACTGAAATTAAAAAATACAAATTCTAATTGCATTAGAAATTCAACTTGAACAAGGAATCATAGCGGGATTATGATTGGTCAAAGAGTAAATAAAATGTATAAAGGTACAAACTTAGGTGAAGATGTGGTAGAACATTGATTTAAAACTTGCAAACCTACTACACTTGATCTTTATATACTTTTTGGACCATATATGTAGTTATAAGTGGACCCCTTCTACAATTTTAATAGAAATGAAAACTAGACATTTTAAACTTTTCATCTATATAATGAGGCTCAGTAATTTATCCAAATGAGAGGGAATAATATTTTCAAAGTCATACTTGAAATCTATCAATAAACTAGTATGAGTCCAACTCATTTTTCTATATTGGGATGGTGATGTGGAAACTCATTAATGACGTAAAATAGGTCTCACATGACTAATTAATTTATATAACATGAGTATATAATTTTTGATTTTGTGTTTGATTGTTTATTATATGGATACTATAAGTCTTAAGTAAATTAACCCCTCATGTGTATTTAATTATTATAAATCAATTTCACATACCATAATTTTAATGACATCACATTATTAAGTCTTTTATACTCAATAAAGGTTATGATGTAATTAGGGTTAATTGATGTATGAATGTTAGATTAATTAAAAAGCAACAATATGTCGAAAAACATTTTTTTTCATAGTTGATTTATTTATGATCACAAATTATATTAAGAACCATATCTAAATTCAATGATTGATGTTTAATTATCATTAAAGAATACATTCTTACAAATGAAGTTAAAAACCTTTCTCTTTATGTTTTACATTCTGTTGATTTTGCCTCTTACTTTTTAGAATTGATTATTTTTGGTTTCTTAGCTTTCTAAGTTGTTTTTAGTTTTTAGTTTAATTTATAAACAAAACCTTACTTTTAATTATTTATTTTTAAATTGAATATTAATTAATTAAAAAAACCAGTATATTTAATAGTTTTGTTATAAATTCAATGTTGATGTGTGCTTGGATTTAAATTTGCATATTTACTCAGTTTTCTTTAACTAAAACTTAAATAACTTGTTTTGATTAAGTAAATAAATTCTAGTATTTGTATTTTTATGAGACAATATCCTTACTTTTTATACTTCAAATCATTAATTTTAAGGGTAAAGATTTGCATTACTTTACAATCATTAGTTTTTTAACATCATTGTCAAATACACTAATTCTTGTGTACTTGAATCAAACTTGTGTTTATGCTTAGTTTACCTTACTAGAGTAGGCTATATATCCAATTTGACTTCTAAAGAAGAAATACAACCTAGCGAGGAAGAGTTAAGAAAAATTCTACAAAGTAAGAACAAAGACGCCAAATCAATTTCTATAATAATTATTTAATCAATAAGATGATAACATGAGAGTTGTGAGGGATTACATCAATTTCACTAAATGCTTATGTATAAATCTGGTTATAATCTAACCCAACCAAAATAAAATAAAATAAATAATTAAGTACTTAAAAGGTACAAAATTAAACAAAAGAAAAGTGATAAGGTATAAATTTATTAAAAAGGGAAGGATAGGGATGAATTGAAAAAAAGGCTAAACAAAAAGGGGTCAATGTGCAAAATTTAAAAGATTGGACTATATAAATATCTAATTTTTCTTCTCTTAGCAGATGGCTATAAACCATAAGAGAGGGGGAGAATTTGTGTGCCTTTTCACTTGTTTTTTTACTAAGAGTATAAAAAAGAAGAATTGTAAATAAATTCATTAAAACTGTTAAGAAATTTAGGAAGATGAATTGGTGTTTGGAACTTGCTTTGAAGAAAGAGATGCAAAGCTAAGGTTAAAGGAAAATGAGAGGAGAAGAGAATTTGAATATTTTGCATCCATCCTTTCAATTCTTATCCAAATAAGTTATAATATTCAATTGTTATAATTGTATGTTTTGATGAAGAAATAAAATTGCCATGTTTATGTGAAATTAGGGATTTAGGGTATTAATTTTTGAAACGATGCAAATTATGATTTAACTATATTAGAAAATATGAATTACGATGGGGTAAGTGTTTAATTGAAGAATGGAAGAAACAAAACCTCCTCCCCTTAAGTTATTGGTTTCGGCTAAGAAACAAAATTCAGGAATTGGAGAATTTGATGAAATTATTTGGACATTGCACGAAATCATAAGTTATAGATGTTAATAAAAAGAATGAATAAGAATTTTGCAAAAACTTTTTTACCCTTTTTTCTTTATAAAGGTTCAAGTCATAGTGCATTTTTTTTATTAAGCCTATTTAAGGCCATCAGATATAATATAGTTAAGAAATGTCTATATAGCATTAAGTTGTATTGATTTAAAATGTAACCGATGAGAAAGAGAAGGACCTTTAATTTGAAAAGAATGTGGAATGTATGACAAAAAAGAAAAAGAATGAAATGAGATTTTTATCATTTGGTTATAAATGATAAATGACATATTGGTTTTTATTATTAAAAAAAAGGTCACAGGACTAGCTCAACAATAAGGAACCACTTTATACTCACAAACACCAACACCAAGTAGGTGTTAAACACTTCATAATAAGTTATATATTCATTTAACATTTTATAATGATTTCCTTTTAAATAATAATTTATATAAAAATTATAAAATAAAGGGAAGGAAAATAATACCCTATTGAATGAGAAATTATTTCTTAGTTAATAGAAATAATATCTTATTGAATGAGCAAGTTGAAAGATTAATTCATGATTAATATAAATAATGTCTTGTTGAATGGATGTATTAGAAGATTTTCTTTCTTTTCAGAATATCAGAAATAATATATTGAAGAATAGATGACTTGAGAAAGCTATATTTTAGTTAATAGAGAAGTTGCTAGATATGGATTGACAAAATGATATTTAAATTAATTTAATATGTCTATAATAAATACTTCATTTAATGAGTCAAGGAATATATTATTGGATATGATTTAAATAATATTTATTTCATTTGTTATTATAAAAGTGTAAGTTTGATCTTATTACCTAATATCTATATTTTACATGAATATATTGTTAGATACATCGCATCCTCTAATTGAAAAATAGGTGTTTAGGTGAAAGTCTTTTGCTTAAATTCAATTCCCGTGATTGAAAGCAACAATATTTTGTCATTATATTACCTATGTAATATAAAATCTAAATATTTAAATTATCTTTTGTCGGGGATGTAATTAAGAATAATATTCTTGTTATATTAGCTTAAAGTTTTATTGCATGCCCAATTAAAGGATGTTGATAATCAAAGTTTTTATCATTTTCTTATAATTATTTAATTATACAAGTTATGTAAACCTTAGATTATTTATTTATTTTGTTTTTATTGATTGCGTATTTTTACCTAAAAAATTAACACTTATAATTAAATATGTTTTTGGGTTATAACATATAACTTCTATATCACTAAGTGCAAATTCTTTGGCAAGTGAATTGAAGGAGAACCTGAATCAATAATAAGGCTTTATATCACTTATTTTTGAACAAGTATCACAAAAAAAATTCCATCAATGAACATATCTTTATGGCCATCTAACAACTTCACACTCTTAAAAAGTTTGATGCTTTAAACTTCAACCAAAAACCACTTTGCATTAATTTTATATAAATTAATGTTTCTTTTAAGCATAAATATGATCTCTTTAATTTACTTCCTTATTTCCATGGATTTTCAAATGGTGACCCTATAAGCATTTTAAAGGATTTCATGTTGTTTATTTAAATATGAAACTCACTAAGAAGAAAACCAAGTAAAGAGCCTTTCTTTTTTGTTTGAAGGAATTAATAAAAGATAGGTTATATTATCTGCCTTTTGGATCCATCACCTCATGGAAAGAGATGCAAATATTTTTTCTTGAAAAGTACTTTCCTATGTCGAGGTTTGGAAGCAAATGAATAAGGAATCTTTACATGAATATTATAGGAGGTTTAAGAAATTATATGTTAGTTGCCCTTAATATCAATTTTTAGAGCAACTTCTCATTTAATAATTTTATGAGAGATTTAATCTTTCAAATAGGAGTAAGAAAAATGCAGCTAATAAAGGAGCTTTAATTTATAAAACACCTAAGATCTGTAAACAATTAATCTCCAACATGACTCTTAATACTCAATAATTTGGCATAGGGATAAACACACCTATTAAACATATTAATAAGATAAATTCTTCTAATTTTGAGCAAATACTAGATACTCTAATCTTTTTGGTGAGTTCTTTAGTGATAAGTAACTAAGAACATGTTAAGACTTATAAAATGTATAAGATGCAAGGGCATGCTACTAACTCTTGCCTATCTCTTCAAGATGACTTTACAAATCAAGTTAATATTATGGGAACAATCTCATACCTATAACACAAGTATGATCTCTATTTTAATACTTACAATCTTAGATGAAGGGATCATTCTAACTTGATATATGAGAATTAAAAAGGTGATTTTACATCATATATCCAAGGTGTTAACCAATGACATACCGAATATCAACCTAAACAACCACCACCACCTTCTCAAACGAATAAATGTAATAATGGTGTGCCAATAGAGGATATGATGAAATCACCTGCTTTTAATACATTGTTAATGCAATAAAACAAGATGCATTTTTTGTAAAAAAACAAGGTCATATATAAACTTAGGAAAATATATAAAATAATGTGCTAGTATTATTAATACGTTGGAATTATAAGGTTCTAAAAAGTTGCATTCATAAGTTATGCATAATAAGGAGAATGCCATTGAGAAGACATTAAAAATACATTCATGACTTGAATGATGAAATAAAAGTTAAGGTAAAGACATCCTAACTTGTGGTTAAACCTTTTAAAACTTCTAAAAACATATACCAAATGCTTGAGATATTGGTAGATAAGTCTCACTATTACTTTCTTTATATTTATAATAGTTATAATCAAATTGTTATTACTCTTGAAGATCAAAAAAATATTACATTTACTTGCCCATTTGGTATTTTTTATATATAGAAATGTCTTTTGGTCTATGCAATGCATCTACTACTTTTCAAATATGTATGATGAGTATGTTTTTAGACTATGTATAAATAATCATAAAGGTTTTTATGGATGAATTTACTATTTATAGTAATTTTTTTATGCATGTCTTGTGAACTTAACTATTATTTTGAAATGATGCATGAAAACTAACCCTATTTTGAATTATAAAGGTGACATTAATGGTTAATAAGAGATAGTCTTAGAGTATATAGTTTTTATTTGAGGTTTGAAAGTTGATGACTTTAAGAAATGTATTATCTTATTCTTGCTTTATTTCGCAAATAAGTGAGAAATTCATTTTTTTTCTTTAACATGTAGATTTCTATTGGAGATTTATCATAGAATTTTTTAAAATAACATTATCCCTATACAAATCATTGGTTAAGGATGTGAAGCTCGTGTTTGATGATGCTTGCAAATATGCATTTAATGAGCTTAGAAAGAGACTAACTTTGGTACTAATTACGTAGCCACCAAATTAGGATCTTTTTTAAGAATATATATGATGCAAGTGACTTTATAATTGGAGTTGTGTTATGCCAAAATGTTGATTGAAATTTACATTTTATTTCTTATGCAACATACACATTTGATGAGGCTTAGTGCAACTATCATACTATGAAAAAATAATTCTTTGCTATAATTCTTGCACTTATCATATTCCTTGAAACTAATGTGATTGTGTTTTCTAATCATGCAAATTTTCAACACCTTTTTTATAAAAATAAGTTAAAGCCTGGATTTATAAGATGTATCTTACTTTACAAGAAATTGATCTTACTTTACAAGAACGATGATGATGTTGCACCTATAAAAATGCTTCTTCTTTTTTTCCTATGAGAAGTTTTCTTTATATGAATTTCATCCATGGTATGTGAATTTAGTTAACTTTTTAGTTGCCAAAAAATTACTAGGTAGGTTATCTAAAGCTCTTAAAGATAAGCTTAAATCTAATGCAAAGTATTATATTTGAAATGAGCCTTATTTATAGAAGTTTTGTCTAGGTTAAATCATAAGAAGATGCGTGTCTAATAATGAGTTTCATTTTAGTCTTACTTTTTTCCATTCTTATGCTTGTGGCAGACATTTTAAAGGAAAGAAGACAACTCATAAAGTATTAAAATATGGTTTTTATTGGCTTTTTTTGTTTAAAAACACACATAACTTTTGTAAGACATGTTGTGGTGTGCACGACATTGAATAATAGAGTTATCTCTTAAATTGAGAGGGTTTTGATTTTAATTAGAAAGTTATAATTTTGAAGGAGTCTCCACCTAATATCATGGTCATTAAAAAACTTATTGTCTATGAGAATCTGGGTAAGGAGATTAGTTGTACAAAAAAAAACGCGTCACCTCTAGTGTACCCTAGTTATGATAAGTTGCATTGTTCATTGATTATTATTTTAAGTCGTATATCTATTTATTGGTTTCATCTAAGGTTCAACGTAGATCTTTTTTTGTAAAGAAGACTCTATCTTATTACGTTAAATCCTAAATGTTCTAAGATGCAAATTTAAGCATCAAATTTATTTTCTAATTGGTATCTTTAATATTCGATGGTATACTTTTCAATGTAATTTTATACTCTCAAATAAGAAAGTCTATAACTAATTCATAATGTTTATTGTTGTCAATTTATTGAATTTAATACTAGAAATATACATTACATTGTAACATGCATACCCTAAATACTATTTAAACAAATTAATTTTTCAAATTTTGGCAAAATCCTAATAAATAATCATAAACTGGTTACAATATCCCTGTTAATATTTTTAAAACATGATAAAAATAATTTTTTTGGTTTTTTAGAAAATATATGAAAAACATTTAAAATTTGACCGTATGCAAGAAAACAAAACATGGAGGGATCAATTACAGGAATGAAGGATTGTAGTTGGTCAATTAATTATTCAGCTATAGCAGCAAAGATTATGATTTATCGTGCAGAAGATGTTAGAAATTCCTATTCCACAGCATGATCAAGAAAAGACAACTTATCATAATAACCATTAATATTTAACAAATCTATGGGTTTATGATGAATTTACAGTTAAGCCCAAGAGGAAATATGAAAGATCTCTTCCAATATGCTTAGACCACCTGGTAAAGCAATGAAGGCGTCAACATGGTTAAACATTGCATTCATTCAAGCTGACATTGTGGAGACCTGAAGTTCCTCTCCAATTGTTTTTCCAATGATGTCCCCTTGTGCTAAAGCTTCGGGGACGACCCC
>NW_011499978.1:94463-108796 GCF_000495115.2 Populus euphratica | reverse complement strand
TTTAGTTAATGAGTTATTGATACTTCAAGTGCAAAATGATGATATAAAACCATGATAAAAATGCACTTTTAAGTACTAATCAAAGTATCAAACATGCCTTTAAGGTTTGGATTGGGTTTGGCTTAGCGATATGGGCTAGACCTAAGAGTATATGCCCAAGCCCACGTGTACAGGTTAGGCTCAGACACAAGCTAACTTGATTTTTTATGTTGACGAATGGCCCAATGGTTTTTTTATAAGTGGGCTGGACTTAAACTAGTTATACACGTTTTTTTTTATAAGTGGCATTTGCAGAATGTGAAATAATTCACATTCTGCATGCCTATTCCAGTAGAGAATTATAAAAAAGAAAAAAAGGGAGAAAAGTTAACTTGGCTAGATAAAAATATTGTTAGTTGGTGATGTTACCTTGATAATGTGGTGGTTATGCTTATGGCACATAGTGGAGTTGTTGGTGAAGGTTTAGACATGGAGGAGTTTGTGGTTGCTCATGATGGTTACAGGGATGAATAAGAAATAAAGGAAGAAAAGTAAAATAATTAGAAATTTTGATTGAAGAATGATGTTTTGACTAGGTTTCTAGGCTGTAACAAAGGGATTTTCAATAGTGTTGGGTAAATGGAGGATTTGGCTTTAGTTTTTTGTTAGTTTAGTGTAGAAGGGTGAATGTTTTAAATTGAGTGGTAGGGCTAGTGGTTGTTTTTAGTTGGTGCAAGGATCTTTTTTATTATTATTTTTTCCTTTTCTTTCTTTTAGTCTTCCATCATAGCTGTCATGGGGTTGGTATTTATAATGGGTAAAGAAGGAAGCAACTGTTGTGGATGCAATAATAGAAGCTCTTGGTGGAAGCTATTGAAAGGAAAGAAAAAATAGTGGAAGTTGATTGTGAAATGTTAAAAAGAAAAGAGATGACAATATGTTTTAGGGTGTTTGGAAGGAAGAAATGAGAGGTTTATAGGTTGTGAGGCTTATGGTGTAAGGCCATTGATCTTTCTACCTTCAATCTCCACCCTTCGCATGTCCAAACAAAGTAGTAAAAGATGGCTTGATAGTGCTTTTTGGGGTTACTTTGTAGCAGGTTCAGGGTTATCGAGAGATAAATTTTCTACATAGATTCGAGTATAGTGGCACGCTATAACAAAGGTGTGTTTAATGTCACGTACGGGGCATGTAGAGGAGAGAAAGGTTCTTAAAAAATGGTTTAAACACAGGAGAAAAATTATCCCTCATGTCTGTAACACTAACACAGAGGAAGAAGATGGTGTACAACGCATTACAATGTGGCTTTTTTTTTTAATTAACAAAACAACGCCATTTTATACAAAACTCGTCTTTTTATTTATATGAAACAATGTTGTTTTGGTACTTTAGGTTTAAAACTTCTATTTCAATTTGAGATTTTAATCTTTCAATTTGTTCAATTATGTTCATAATTAAATTTTAATTTTAAAAATAATTCAATTTCACCTCTGCAAAGTTTCAAAAACACCTTTTGATTTAAATGTGTTTTTCAACTTAGTCCTTGGTCTTGGATAATTTAAATTTTATAATCAATTGACCTTTTAACTTCTAAATTTCTTCAATTTCATCCCCTTTTCAACCAAATTGGGTTACCTAATTTACTTGTCTTTTACAAAGAGATCCTCGATCTTGAATTTCTTCAATTTAATCTTTAATTGACCTCCTAACTTTAATTTACTTGTAATTTTATCTATGATTTCATCCAATTTAATTGGGAAAAAGTAAATTTGATTCTGTAAAATTTTAATCTTCTCAATTAAGTTTAAATTAGGCTTCCAAACTTAATTTTTTTCAATTAAATTTCTAATAAAATTAATTTTACTCATTAAATGTCTAATGAAGTCCCTGCACTTAATTGATTATTTTATCTTGACTCAAATCAATTCTTAAACTTAATTAAACTTCTAATTGGGCTCATGATTAGAATAAATTAGCCTGCTAAAAGTATAATTAAGTTCTAAAACTTAATTTTTATGCAAATTTATCCTATAATTATTTAATTTAACCTTAAATCTACATTGTCTTTCAATTATAGGTTCTTTAGGGTATAATTAGTTTCTTAATTTTATCCAAAATTTCAATTTGGTTTCTTCACATGTTTAAAACCCTTCCTAACATGATTCAGCCAAGTTGCCAATCTTTTTTCATTTTTCTTTTTTTATTTTTTATTTTTTTATTGCTTTTTGTTTTTGTTTTTAAAAGAAAAGGAAAATTTTAGAGTACACCTAATTAGATTACAACAAAAGGTTTGATTCCCCTTTCTTTCTATCCATTAACTCTATTACAAGCTTCTCCATTTCATCTCTATTTGCATCACTCTCAGTTTCCATGCCACTACCCCATAATGCAAGCAAACTTACAGTTTGTTGCTCGGAGAAAAATGGCCAGCATAGCATTGGCACTCCATTGGACATGCATTCAAGTGTGGAATTCCACCCCATGTGGTTTAAAAACCCTCCCATTGATGATGCTTCAGGACTTTCTTCTGCGGACAGCAGCTTGCCATCATGTCTCTTTCTTCTTCGAGGAATTCACGAGGCAAAATCACACAATCGCCCCTGACAAGATCAGGTTGATTATCCACAATCTCCATGCAAACTCCACAAGTTACTGTGGTGCCATGACAGTGATGCTGCCAAAATTCTCGTAAACAACAAAATCAGATTCCTTAGTATCAAGCCATTGCAGGCATTCAGTCTCTTCTTTCCATAGACTGGATCTAATTAATGATAGATAATCATTCTGACTTTGATCATGAAGCAAATTAAGAGGGCCGATACAGTAAATTGGAGGAAACCTAGATGAGAGACCAAGCAAAGCATCATGCCCCAACTCGTCAGATGTATTCACCAAAACAGTTGAAGCTTTTCAAGCTCTATCAATTATTCTTATCACAAAGTTTAGCATAGTGTCATTTCGATATGTCGTGCGAATGAAGGTCGGAAGTTACCTCAGACGGAGTATCTTTCATTCTGTCTCCAAGTATCTGTTTTCAACACTGCCTCCCATAATTTTCATGTGTCTCCTCATGCAGGTCAAGACCTTTTAACCCTTGGAAAACCTGCCGAGGAATGGACTGTGAATTCGCCAAAAGATTTGTTCCATAAGAAGGTTCCATAGGATGGTACTGAAATTTACGTAATCCAGATGGCTTTCGACCCTAAGGACTGGATGACTTTCATTTTCCTCTGGGCAAAGAACAAGAATCTTTTGCACCCAACCATGCACTTTCCCTCGTGCCAAAAGTGGAAGCATGGTGGGATATACCGGGGAAGAAGCTATCAGTTGTGTTATCTTTTGTATTTCAGTGTTGCGCTTCCTGAGTTTTAACTGCTCTGTTCGCCAAATTACTATTTCCCGATGACTCAGAACTTTGATTATTCTTAACCATACGAGGTTGGCATATTTCCAGATATCAACATTGTTACTTTTAGGAAGCTATTGGCTGCTTTCTGTATCAGCCCACCAAGTGCTTAAATCTGGCAATGCAGCACATTATTCCAGCTAGTATCTTCTTGGTTGACCATGCAGCGGTAAACTCAATCAATCATCCATCATCACTTATACTCTTACATCATTACTATCATCACTTATAGTCATTTATTATCAACTGCCATTACTAATTGCCACCTAATATTAACCACCATATGCAACTATTTACTATTCACTACCACCACTTGTTGTTTTTCAATTTATATATAAATAGGCTATTAAGTTTATATTATTAAGTATGAGAAAGAATAGAGAAAAACACAAGAGAGAAAGAGAAGGTGTATATTAAGATTATGAGTTTTGTATTTTTATAAGCTTTTGTTTTTGTAATAAAGTCATGTGTTTTATCCCCTCTAAGTGTTCTAAAGCCACCACCAGTGGTTTCTGCCACCAACAATTGGTATCAAAGTCTCATTTGTCAGAAAACAGAGGTGTTCTTAGGATATATTTGATTTTTCAAAGTTGTCAAAAACTATTTTTAATCATTACAAACTTGGTTGTAGTATTCATCCATACAAACTCATTGGTGCAAAAAACAGCTTCATTGGAGACCGTGGTATCCCATACGCATTGCCTGAAACTTTGATCACTATAGCCCACGCGCCCCGAGGTAGACGACGACTGAGCCGCACGTACGCCATATTTGAGTCGAGCCGAGTCATGCAAACCGCCATTAAGCAGAGTCGTATAAGCCACCAAACTGAGAATCAGTCGAGACGTATAGATATTCCCTAGAATATTTCTGGTTCAGCCCCAACGAACCGCCTGACGTTTAGAATCAGTTTCTTGACTAGTTCAGCCCATTTTTGCCCATTTTCAACCAAGTTAGATCGGTTCCCTATTGTTTTAAGCATTCAGGATCTATCTACAGTCTCTTTTTCTCCAAATTCAATTCCCGAAAGATGATATAGTCATTCAAAGAGCAAAATACATAAACACTCATCCCAAAGCTAACCAAAGACAACTATGATAATTGGTGTATTAGATTAAAGACATTTATTGGTTCACAAGAGTGTATAGAGATTGTGGAATATGACTATGATGAACCAGACTCCAAAGAAGCAAAAGATTTATTACAAAAGGCACAGAAACAACTCATGAGAGCTAATAAAAATAAAGACAACAAAGCAAAGACCATCATTTATCAAGGTCTTGATGAAGCCACATTTGAGATCATTACTTTTGTAGAAACTTCAAAAGAAATACGGGAGGCTTTCCAACAAAAATACAAAGATGCTGACAAAATCAATAAGATTTGTCTTCAATCTTTGCGAGGTGAATTTCAATCAGTGCAAATGAAGTCATTAGAATCTATTTCTGATTATCACACAAGAATTATGGTGATAGTCAATCAAAAAAGAAGAAATGAAAAAGTCCTCGCAGATGCTTGAGTTACTAAGAAAATTTTTAGATTCCTAGATCCAAAATTTGATTTTATTATTGTTGCTATTGAAGAATTCAAAGAAATGGACAAGTTGATGATGGATAAACTTATAAGTTCTCTGCAAGTTCATATGTAAAAGATTGTGAAAAGAAATGGAGATAAGGCAATTGAGCATGCCTTACAATCAAAGTTGTCTCTCAAAGAGGGCAGGGAGCTTTCAACAAGCGGATATACCACTCAAGGAAGGAATCAACAAAGATGAGGAGAATTTTAGTAATTTTAAGGAAGAAGATCTTGGAATAGAGGATTTAGAGGAAGAAGAAATAGAAACACCACTAGAGGAGACCGTTGACAACAAGTATTTACTCCTAGAGGAAGAGGAGGCGGTTACAATAACCGTGATAAGAGAAATATCCAACATTATAGTTGCAATCAATTTAGGCATTATAACACTAGGTGTCGAAGGAAAGCTCTAATAGAAATACGTGAACAAGCCAACTATGCAGACAAGGATGCCATCATCAAAGGACCAGCTGCATTATTAATCCAATAAAGACTAGGTGAGAATTAGGAGAATATATAGTATTTAGGTTCTAGAGCTAGCAATCACATGAGTGGTCAATGAGATCTATTTGAAGATCTAGATGAAATTGTAAAAGGCCAAGTCACTTTTGAAGACACCTCCAAAGTCCTAGTGAAAGAAAGAGGTAACATCTCAATCCGTTTGAAGAATGACGATCATAACTACATTGCAGATGTTTATTATATTCCAGCTATTAAGCATAACTTGCTGAGTATAGGCCAACTTCTGGAGAAAGGTTACACTCTTTTTATGAAGAACTGTAATCTAATAATTTAAGATTACAGTGGAAGATTAATTGTCTATGTGAAGATATTCAAGAATAGGATATTTTCTATAAACATTCAATATGTTGTCACAAAGTATTTAAGTGCCATCACCAACAATGAAAAGTGGCTCTGGCATTTAAGGCATAGACATCTGAATTTCACAAGCAAGAAGATAGTCAATGATATGATTTACATTGATCATCCAGATGAAGTCTATGAGAGTTTTATCCTCAGCAAATATCATAGATCCAGTTTTGCCAAAGAAGTCAATTGGAAAGCAAATATGCCACTGGAGTTAATGTACACAGATGTGTGTGGTCCCATAAAGCCTATGTCGATTGGACAAAATAGGTACTTCCTTACTTTCATTGATGATTTTAGCAGAAAGACATGGGTATACTTTCTAAAGAGGAAGTCAGAAGTATTCAATTGTTTTAAAGATTTTAAAGCAATTATTGAGAAGCAAAGTGACTATAAGATCAAAACCGTGAGATCTGATCAAAGTGGAGAATATATAACAAATAACTTTAGTGTATCTACTGAATCATTGCCCAACCAGAAGTTTGCAAATTGTCACTTTGGAAGAAGCATGTAGTGGTCACAAATCAAGTATTACTCATCTTCGAGTCTTTAGTTATATGGCATATGCAAAGATTCTAGATGCAAGTGATTAGTACTTAAAAGTGCATTTTTATCATGGTTTTATATCATTATTTTGCACTTGAAGTATCAATAACTCCTTAACTAAAGCATGTTTTATAATAATATATCTAATAATATAAGATACCTTTAATTTGTGGTAAATGTTCATTTTAAATGCAGACCTATCACATAAATGAAAGGATTGATTGATGACTTTAAGAACTTAAATTGCAAGGGCAAAGAGATGACCAAAATTAAAAAAGAGATGTCGATGCAATCCAAACCGGAACACTATTCGATAATTGGGTCATATCTAGAGCTATAGATCTCAGATTTAGGTCTACTTTATATGGATGGAAAGGTAATACATAGGCCTACAACTTTCATATAGAGCCTAAGATCTAAAAAGGTCATTTTTAAGTCCAAATTGTAGCAATAACAAAAACCCTGAATCTGTCCTCCAGTCCGAGCACTATTCTGTATTTTGGACATATTTGGAGTTCTAAAAGTCCAAAGGAGTTGAATTGTTTACACAAGAAAGCTGAGACAATTGCCTACAACTTTCACGTTTTCGAGTAACTTTAATTTTGATGTTATCAATGATATTTTGGGCAGACAAGAAAAGATAAGGATTGTCACCAAGTCAAGAGTTGGCCACCCACTCATCAATTAGTCATCAAATCAATAGTTCCTATTTTTGGCCTATAAAAGGAGGCATTTGTCATGCATTTAGGCATCTTGGTATCCAGATCAAGATCATGCTCTTACTTTCTCTCTTTGTATTTTTTGTAATGTTTATGCTTTGTTTTCATTAATATCAAGTTTATGCGTTTCATTAATATTAATGCGTTTTCATTAATATCAACTTTTATCTTATTTATGTTCTTATTTTGTTTATTTATTTTTATTTCTTTCATTATGTCTAGCTAAGTTTATTATGTCAAGGTGAAAAGTTTACACTAATGGTGTAAGAATAAATATAGTGTAAACTTAATATGGACTTTAATGTTTGATACTAACATGTTTTATATTTGTTATCTTGTTCACTCTTTAATACTTAGCTTGTTAAATGACTAATCTTGATTTATGTTATATAACACTTGGTACAACAAATGCTTAACACTTTCATAACCCATACTGTATGGTATAACCGACACCTGAGCTATGAAAGGAACTTGATTTGTTGTTAACATAAGTTATAATCATGAATGCTTGATGAAATTTACAAGTATTAACATTAATCAAATAAGATGACTAATGTAATCATGTTAACAATTTATAATCTGATTGGAACCTTCTTTGTGTGTGGTTTTCAATTGAACAATAAGAGTTTATACTATACTTGTTTGACATATCATTAGTGGAACCTCTAACCTTGACATTTGTTATTATCATTATTTAATCGTTACATTAATATTTCATCTCAAAGTTCTCATCTTCTTCTACTTCTTTTTCTTTATTATTACTATTATTATTAGTATTACTACTATTGTTGTTGTTGTTGTTGTTGTTGTTGTTGTTGTACAATTAACCTCCCTATGTGATGTGCATCATGGGAATGATAATTCATCTTGTAAAGGTAAATTGAATATGCAAGAGGATTCAGATGGTCCAATGACAAGAGCGAGAGCGAAACAACTACAAAGGACCTTGACGAGTCAAATTGGAATGATTGAAGCTGCGTCAGAGTTAAAAATTAGCAATCAGTTTCAAATTGGTTCAAGGGTGCTTATTTGCCTACAATTGGAGCTTAAAGATGGGAAGAGCCCTTAATGGTTCTTTTGATGCTGGGCTACTTGAATTTGGGTTGATAATGCAAATAAATTAAGGAATTGATGTTGTTTACATCAGAACAGTAGATAAATTTGAACCCGAATTTGAAGTCATCCATTGCATGTGAAAACAAGACTAATCTAGGTGGATTTCAAGTTCAGAACGTGATCTTTCCAGATTGTCCAACTATGATTGCATTGGACTTTTGTGCAAAAAGTTATAGCCATTTTAAATTTGGTCTGTTTATGTTTCAATTAAAGTTAGAAAATGTGTGCTAGTTTAATTTGTCTGATTACTTTGTCAAAGTCCAATTTTTGGGCTTGATTTCTGTCATGTTGAAGTTTCCTAAATGTGGAGAGATGTTCCATTATAAATATGGCATCAGAATATGTAATAAACAACTTTTGGCCAAGATTTGAACTAAACAACTTTTGGCCAATATTTGAACTTAATTCCGAGAATTAAGAGTTATTCTTACAAATTGATTTGTGAAGAACCCTACCTAACTTATCACTCTTCAATCACAGAGAGTGTGGCGTCAAAATCCTAGATTGATCTTTGTGGCGTCCAGATCGATTTATCAAAGTATCACTCTAGTCTATCCTCCATTTTATTTACCTTAAAAATACTATAATCCAGCCTAAACACCAAAAGAAAGACAACACAACCAGACCCATCCTTCATCCATTTTCATAATAATAATCCTCCTAGTGGTCTCAAACTTAAGATTCCACCGTTTCGAGGAAGTAGTTCACCCGAGGAATACTTGGAATGGATTCAGAAGGTTGAAAAGGTGCTTGAATAGTATGAATATTCTAAAGAAAGGAAGTGCAAGGTGGCAGCACTTGAGTTTATAGATTATGCTCTTTTATGGTGGGAAAACTTAAAGATTCGGAGGAGAAGGACTGGAGAAGAGGAGATTAGAACATGGGCAACTATGAAAAGAGTGATGAAGAAGAGATTTGTTCCTGATTACTATAAACAAGAGTTATACATCAGACTTCAGACTTTGCAACAAGGATCTTTAAGCGTGGAAGAGTATGTGAAAGAGTTTGAGTTGCTACAGATTTGATGTGAATTGATGGAACCCCAAGAATAAACAATAGCTAGATTTCTTGGAGGGTTGAGGAAGGATATAGCTAATGTGGTTGAATTGCAACTGTACATCTTCCTTGAGGATGTTATAAAGCTTGTAAGTCGTGTAGAGAGGCAGCAGAAACGAGGAGGTGTCTGAACTAGTGTAACTACGTCAAGTACAACAAGGGACAGATCTACGCCTACACGAACATGGAGCACACCTAAACGAGATGAGAAGGTAGAGATCAGCAAGGGGAATACCAGTTCTGATTCTTTAAAGGGAAAGGAGAAGGTGACAGAACCTCCACATCCTAGGAGATCACGGGACATCAAGTGCTTCAAGTGGTTAGGACACGGGCACATTGCTTCAGAATGTCCAAATAAAAGGGTAATGATATTGCATGGGGATCATAGAGAGCTGATCAGTGGAGATGAGGCTGAAACTGAAGATGAAGATGAGGCACAAATGGAACAAGAAGAGGATTTTGAACCAGTGAAGGGAGATTTGTTGGTTGTGCAATGGGTTCTAAATGCACAAGTTGATGTTAGTGATGAGCAACGTGAGAACATCTTTCATACTCGATGTCAGATTCGAGATAAGGTGTGTGGGATGATCATCGATAATGGAAGTTGCACTAATGTTGCGTCAACTACCTTGGTGGAGAAATTAGGTTTAACTACCATTCCACATCCCAGACCGTATAGTTTGCGATGGCTGAATGAGAATGGGGAGATTCGGGTGACAAAGCAAGTTCTTGTGCCCTTTTCCATTAAAACCTATCATGACGAGGTTTTGTGTGACGTTGCGCCGATGTCAGCTAGCCATTTGTTACTGGGTCGTCCATGGCAATTTGATAAGGATGTGACCTACAATGGATGAAAGAACACTTATTCTTTCATGCTGAATGGAAAGAAGGTGAACTTGTTACCATTGAGTTCTCAACAGGTTAGAGAGGATCAGTTACGAAGCCAACAAAAGGAGGTGCAATCATGTAAGGGGTTGTTGTTAGCCAAAAAAGGCGATATCAAACAGGCATTAGCTTCGACGGGGGTTGTTTTCATGATCTGGGCAAAGCAATTGCTACAAGTAGAAGGACTGGACTTACCAACACAGATTAAGGAATTGCTAGAAGAATTTAAAGATGTGTTTCCAGATGAATTACCTAAAGGGTTACCGCCTATTCATGGAATTGAGCATCAAATTGATTTGGTGTCGGGAGCTTCACTTCCTAATAGACCAGCATACAGATGTAATCCAGTGGAAGCAAAAGAGATTCAAAGGCAGGTTGGTGAGCTTATAGAGAAGGGCTATGTTCGAGAATCACTTAGTCCATGTTTCGTACCTACTTTGCTTGTACCAAAGAAAGATGGTACCATGAGGATGTGTATGGACATTCGTGCTATCAATAAAATAATAGTTAAGTATCGATTTCCTATACCCAGACTTGATGATTTGCTTGATGAGTTGCATGGTGCTGCATTGTTTTCTAAAGTCGATTTGATGAGTGGTTATCACCAAATTAGAATGAAAGAGGGAGATGAATGGAAAACAGCATTTAAAACTAAACAGGGGTTATATGAATGGATGGTAATGCCGTTTGGGTTATCTAATGCGCCTAGTATATTTATGAGGCTTATGAATCATGTTTTGAGGAAGTATATTGGGCTGTTTGTTGTAGTATATTTTGATGATATCCTGGTGTATAGCAAGACCTTTGATGATCATGTAAAGCATCTTAGAGTTGTGTTTGAAACTTTGCGAGATTCTAAGTTGTATGGGAAACTCACAAAGTGTTACTTCTGTAAAGAAAGTGTCGTGTTTCTTGGATATATTATCTCTAGTGAGGGAGTTAAGGTTGATGAGGAGAAAATTGAGGCAATTCGGTACTGGCCAAAACCTGCTAGTATCGTTGATATGAGTTTTCATGGTTTAGCTTCTTTCTACAGGCGATTTGTGAAAGACTTCAGCTCTATTGTTGCTCCCATGACAAAATGCTTGAAAAACGGAAATGAGTTTAGATGGAGTGCAAAGGCGCAGAAAGCTTTTGAGCTAATTAAAGAAAAGTTGTGTACTGCTCCTGTTTTAGCACTTCTAGAGTTTGCTAAAACATTTGAAATAGAGTGTGATGCTTCTAGAGTTGGAATTGGGGCTGTTTTGATGCAAGAAAAGAGGCCGATTGCATTCTTCAGTGAAAAGTTAAATGGAGCACGTTTGAACTACTCTATTTACGACAAGGAGTTCTATGCTTTGATTCGGGCTCTGGAGGTATGGCAGCACTACTTGTTGCCAAAAGAATTCATTATTCATATTGATCATGAATCCTTGAAGTATCTTAAGGGGCAAAGCAAGTTGAATCGAAGACATGCTAAATGGGTGGAGTTTATGGCGTCATTTCCTTATGTCATAAAGTACAAGAAAGGGCAAGTTAATATGGTTGCTGATGCTCTTTCTAGGAGGTATTCACTGATCTCTATGTTGAATGCAAGGCTGATGGGTTTTGAACAGGTGAAGAATCAGCACGCTAATGATTCCTACTTTGCTAATGTGGTTATCGAATGTGCAAAGGGAGCTTGTGATGGGTTCTTTATGCATGTAGGTTACTTGTTCAAAATGGGCAGAATGTGTATTCCTTCAGGTTCATTACAGGAGTTGCTTGTACGAGAGGCTCATGGTGGTGGTCTTAGTGGTCACTTTGGGGAGAAGAAGACTTATGAGTTGCTGAAAGAACATTTCTTTTGGCCTAGCATGTTACGGGATGTGCACAAGGTGATTGAGAGATGTGATATTTGCAAGAAAGCTAAGGGTAAAGAGAATGCATATGGGCTGTATATGCCGTTGCCTATTCTAGAGCAACCGTGGATGGATGTTAGCATGGACTTTGTACTGGGGTTACCAAGAACACAGTGTAGAAAGGATTCAATAATGGTTGTGGTTGATTGATTCTCCAAAATGTCCCATTTCATTCCTTGTAACAAAACTGACGATGTCGTACATGTAGTTGATTTGTTCTTTCAAGAGATTGTTCGTTTGCATGGAGTTCCTAAAAGCATTGTTTCTGATCGTGATACAAAGTTCTTAAGCCACTTTTGGAAGACATTTTAGAGAAAGCTAGGAACGAAGTTACTTTTCAGTACGGCGTGTCATCCACAAACTGATGGACAAACTGAGGTAGTAAACCGAACTTTTTCTTCTTTGTTACGAGCTGTTATACATAAGAATTTGAAGAGTTGGGATACTTGTTTGCCTATTGTGGAGTTTGCATATAATCATAGTGTGCATGGGGCTACAAAATTTTCACCATTTGAGGTCGTATATGGCTTTAATCCTTGTGTTCCTATTGATCTTGTTCATATTCCAATTGATGAGAGGACATCTATAGATGGAATTAGAAAGGCAGAATTGATAAAGAAACTACATGAGCAGGTTCGATTACATATTGAGGAGAAAACAACAAAGTATGCTAAACAAGCTAACAAGGGGCGGAAAATGGTTAGGTTTGAACCTGGTGATCTTGTTTGGATTCATCTTAGTAAGGGCAGATTTCCAAGCAAATGTAAGCCCAAGTTGATGCCAAGAGCTGATGGTCCATTTCGGATTATAGAGAAGGTGAATGATAATGCGTATAAGGTAGATCTTCCTGGTGATTACAATGTATCAGCTACTTTTAATGTGAAAGACTTAACTCCATACTTGGATGACGACGACGATTATGATTTGAGGATAAATCATTATCAAACCGGGGTTGATGATGTACATCATGGGAATGATAATCCATCTTGTAAAGGTAAATTGAATATGCAAGAGGATTCAGATGGTCCAATGACAAGAGCGAGAGCGAAACAACTACAAAGGACCTTGACGAGTCAAATTGGAATGATTGAAGCTGCGTCAGAGTTAAAAATTAGCAATCAGTTTCAAATTGGTTCAAGGGTGCTTATTTGCCTACAATTGGAGCTTAAAGATGGGAAGAGCCCTTAATGGTTCTTTTGATGCTGGGCTACTTGAATTTGGGTTGATAATGCAAATAAGTTAAGGAATTGATGTTGTTTACGTCAGAACAGTAGATAAATTTGAACCCGAATTTAAAGTCATCCATTGCATGTGAAAACAAGACTAATCTAGGTGGATTTCAAGTTCAGAACGTGATCTTTCCAGATTGTCCAACTATGATTGCATTGGACTTTTGTGCAAGAAGTTATAGCCATTTTAAATTCGGTCTGTTTATGTTTCAATTAAAGTCAGAAAATGTGTGCTAGTGTAATTTGTCTGGTTGAAGTTATAACCATTTTATTTTGGGCTTGATTTCTGTCATGTTGAATTTTCCTAAGTGTGGAGGGATGTTCCATTATAAATATGGCATCAGAATATGTAATAAACAACTTTTGGCCAAGATTTGAACTAATAAACAACTTTTGGCCAATATTTGAACTTAATTCCGAGAATTAAGAGTTATTCTTCCAAATTGATTTGTGAAGAACCCTACCTGACTTATCACTCTTCAATCACAGAGAGTGTGGCGTCAAAATCCCAGATTGATCTTTGTGGCGTCCAGATCGACTTATCAAAGTATCACTCTAGTCTATCCTCTATTTTATTTACCTTAAAAATACTATAATCCAGCCTAAACACCAAAAGAAAGACAACATAACCAGACCCATCCTTCATCCATTTTCATCAGATTCATTGTTGCCGATTCTTAAATCATTCACGGCACAACATCCCTATGGTTTGACCCTGGTCTTGCTGGGTTATTTATTACTGCGACACTCCTGCACTTGGGAGAAGACATCAATCTTTTAGTCGTGTCAGCAAGAAAGACCAAACTTGATGATAAAAGCAAGACATACATCTTTGTCGGATATGGCGATAGAAGGATGGGATACAAGCTATATAATACCATCACAAAGAAGGTCATCATGAGTAGAGATGTTATTTTTTAAAAAGATAAATCTTGACAGTGGAATGATGATCAAGAAAAAGTAAAATGGATTAGTATTGATTTAATCATTGAAGACAATGGAAGTACTAACAGTACTTACAGAAAGTCCAGCAGATGAGCCACAAAGTCCGGCACACAGATTCCTTGTATTCAGC
>NW_011499978.1:53285-94446 GCF_000495115.2 Populus euphratica | reverse complement strand
GCAGGAGAAACACACTAAAATCATCATTAACACCACCATTTGCATTCTTATCAGAAAAACCAAGAAGGATTAGAAATCTAGAAGAGTTGTACGATGTCACTTAAGTCATGAAAGATACAACTCTATTTTATTTCTTTATAGATAGTGACCCACTTAGCTTTAATGAAGCTATCACATAAAAGAAATGGATAGAAGTAATAGATGAAGAAATGCATGCCATTGAAAAGAATAACACCTGGAAGTTAACTAATCTACCAAAAAAATAAGAAAGCAATTGGTATCAAATAGGTCTCTAAGACAAAGAAGAATGCAAAAGGTGAAGTATAAAGATACAAAGCAAGATTAGTGGAAAAAGGTTACAAACAGAGAGAAGGCATTGACTATGAAGAAGTATTTGCTCCAGTAGCCCTACTAGAGACAATCGGACTGATGTTCTCACTAGTTGTACAATATAGATGGAAGATCTATCAACTTGATGTGAAGTTAGCATTTCTGAATGGCTTCCTAGAAGAAGAGATCTATGTTAAACAACCACTTAGATACATTGAAGTTGGAAATGAAGGCAAAGTATACAAGTTGAAGAAAGCCCTCTAAGATTTGAAGTAAGCTCTGCGTGTTTGGAATACCAAAATTAACGAGTATTTTCAAGATAATGGATTTTAAAAAATATACATATGAACACACAATATATGTGAAGAAAGAAGCAGATGACAGCATTTTATTTGTGTGCCTATATGTTGATGACTTGATATTCACCGACAACAATCCTATCATGTTTCAAGACTTTAAGAAAAGCATGGTACAAGAGTTTGAGATGACAAACATTAGTCTAATGGCATATTTTCTTGGCTTCAGAGTAACGCAGAAAGAAGAAGGGATTTTTGTATCCTAAAGCGGTTACGCTAAAGATATTATTGAAAGGTTCAAGATGGAAAGCAGCAATTCGGTATCAACTCCAGTTAAGAATAGAATAGAATTGAGGAAAAGTAAAGTTGGAAATGTTGATCCAACTTACTTCAAAAGCTTAGTAGAAAGCTTAAGGTACTTGGCATGTACTAGACCAAATATATTCTACAGAGTCGGACTCATTAGCAGATATATGGAGACACTAGACTAGTCTCACTTGAATACAGACAAGAGAATTTTTTGCTACATCTAAGGAGCAATAAATGAAGGTATATTTTATACCTCAAGTGAAAACTTCAATCTTATTGGTTACTCGTATAGTGATTGGAGTAGAGATTTGGATTAAAGGAAAAGCACAATTAGATTTATTTTTTTCATGGGAGATATATTTTTTACATGGTTATCTAAGAAGCAATCGATAGTAATGTTATCAAGTTGTAAAGCTAAATATGTTATTGTCAATTCAGCTATATGTCATCTAATATGGTTAAAGAATATGCTGAAGTTTTTGGGATTTCCTCAAGAAAGTCCAACAAAGATTTATATTAATAATCGATCAGCGATTGCATTAGTCAAGAATCTAATGTATCATGAAAGAAATAAACACATCGATACACGTCATCATTTTATCCGAGAGCATGTGAAGAATAAAGAAGTTGAACTGATATCTTGCAAAACAAATGATCAAGTTGCAGATATCTTTACAAAGCCATTGAAGGGAGAAATATTTATCAGACTAAAATTCATGTTTGGTATGACATCCCTCGAATGAATTTAAAGGAGGGATTTCTTGTGATAAACTCAATCAACTACCAACCACCACCTATAGCCACCTATTATCAACCACCACTACCTGCTGACTTTCAATTTATGTATAAATAGACTGTTAAGTTTATATTATTAAGTGTGATAAAGAGTAGAAAAAAACATAAAAAAGAAAGAAAGAATGTATATTAAAATTGTAAGTTTTGTATTTTTATAAGCTTTTATTTTTATAATAAAACCATATATTTTATCTCCTCTAAATATTCTAAAACCAGTGGTTTCTCCCTTGACTAGTGGGATTCTAATGGAAGATTTTGAACATTCCAGTTTCGGTACTCGAATTAGAAACAGAAGTAGTCTTCCATCTATCAGCACTGTGACTCATCACGTCATACAAGGGACCTTTTTTATAAGCATTCTAAAAATATTGGAATGATTTTTCGTTTCCCTGATTTTTCAAGGTAGCAGTTATGATGGGAGATGCAGAATCCATTCCATAAAGCTCCAACCACTTGAACTGCGTAATAGTTGGCCACTGGAATTATACGATGGCATGCTCTGTTGATCTGCCTCAGGGCCTGGAACACCCTTCGTATTTGATCCTAACACCAGAAGAATGGGTAGCTTTTTCATGAAGATGACAGCCTTCAACAGCTTCTTTTTTCATTGTTTAGATCTCCAGCTCAGGTGCAAAGTCTAGCCTTCAAGCTGTTGCTTCTACTTCTTCACCTTGTGATTTTGGCAGAAGTTAAATACATATAAAGAACACGAAAAATTTTATGAGTAAAAAGGTTGCTGATGTTAATCTTAAATACACGATTTTATTCTCTTTAAAATAATAATATCAAAATTTATTTTTTTAGAAGGTTTATAAAGTTTTAAATAGATTAGAAATTTTTATTTTTAATAAAAATTAAAATTAAAAATTAAAAAGGAAAGAAGCATAAAATAAAAACAAATGCAAGAAATCTAGAAATAACAAAAAAAATAACAAAAGCTATCAAAATCAGAAACTTAAATGAAATTTTTAATATTTAAAGATATGATGGTTCATGTAGTTATGTAGTAGATTTTATTAAAAAAATAATCTCTAAAAACTTCTATAAAAATTTAAATATGATTTAATGATCTGATTAAACATTATAATTTTTTTAAATTATTATTTTAATCTAGCATAACAAGATCTTCTATTGAATTTAAATATATTTTATTGGTCTATAACTATATCTATTAGATCATTCATATAATTTATTTAAGATAAATTTTTATTTAACTATAATAAATTGACACTTAACTACACAGAATTACCTCGAATACTTTATCTTGTAACATTTATAAAATAATAGCTATTGTGTTTAATGAATATAAATCATATATGTTAATAATAAATATAATTTAAAAATATTAATATCATTGTTAATAAAAATAGTAATAATAATTATTAATATTATTGTTATTGAAAATATTAATAAAAATGAGTTTTTGATACTTAAATGGTTTGATTAATTATAAACTATATATATTAATGATAAATATAATTTTAAAAAATTAATGTTATTGTTAATGAAAATAGTAATAATAATTTTTAATAATATTATTAATATCATTATTATTGAAAATATTAATAAAAATAAATTTTTTATATTTGAATAGTTTGATTAATTAAATTGAATCAAATTCAATTTGATTCAATCAAGATTAAAATAAAATATGTAGAATGAAATTGAAATATTTCAATTAAAATTTAACTAAAAAATTTAGAATAAATTGAAATTTAAAATGAAATAAAAAAAATATTATATTTCATTTTATTTTTTAAATTAATATGAAATATTTAGATCACTCCAAACAAAATAAAAAAAATGAAATGAAATTGACATCCGTAGGTTGAAGAGCTCATGATTCTCTGATATGTTTTTATATTTTTTTAGGATATTTGTCATTCAATGGAGTTTCCACTTTCCAGCAGTGGGTTTGTTGCCATCCCATCAAGCTATGAACACCAAAAAACGTCTTAATAACGTCTTGGAAAAAGTAGGAGGGACGTCTCTTTTCTGAGGGTCATTCTCGTCTGTTCACGAAAAGAAAAGAAACGTGTGCTGTCATAAAATTAACTGCGGCCTCGTCAGCACTCTATAGATTTTTTTTATTATTATTATTTACATTAAATGTACACGAACAGAGTAGTAAAAATAAATTTGGAAATTTCCATTAATGTTTTTCGTTTCAAATTAAAAAAAAAAAAACATTCATAGATTATTAACATTAACAAAAAAAAAAACCTAAAAAACATTGGTGTTTTATACGGTTTGTTACCTTACATTTCATTATTCAGAATATTATTCACTAGATAAATCTTCTTTCTAGCTCACTTAAATTTTGAGTATGTTTTAATTTTATTATTAAAATTATTTTTTTATTTTATTATTCAATTATTCTATTATTTATAAATGATACTAGTAGTGTCTTTTATGGTAATAATAATAATTGTTTTTCAAATAATTGTATATGATTCTTATATGGATAATTTTTTAAAATGTAGATAATATTTTTGGAAAAATGTAAGACAAAAGAAACGCATTTGCAAGGGAAATACGTTTCATCAAAAAGATATTTTTTATTCATTTAAAATTATTTATACTAACAATTATATTTTTTATAGAGAATTTAAATTGTTAATTTTATTACAAAAATCCATCTAAACTTCCATATTATTAAATACTAAATAAACAATTAAAGAACACCCAACATCACATCATCAAATATCCTCATTTATATTTATTTTTCAGCTTTTATATTTGGTTAATATTAATATTTTTATAATTTATTGGTTTATATAATTTTATTTTATTAAACAAATGATTCAACTTTTCAAATTCAATTAAAAGCTTTCATGGTGCTAGAGAATTAGTTAAAACAATTAACATATCATTTGAAAAAGAAAAAAAAACTTATTCTTTAAAAGTATTAAATAAGATTTTTTTTTATTTTTGCTAAAAACGAAATGCATTTAATTACTGAGACATTATTATCGACAGATCATCCCACAGCCAAAAAGCTGAATAAAATGCAGGTCACTTCCTCTCATCTAACATTAGCAGTATACCACTCAACTTTTCCCAGCCTGACAAAAGCATGGAGATATGGTTCCTCATCCTCGTCTCTCTGTCCCTGTCTGCATTCCTTAAAGCCTTCTTCAACCTCTTCTTCCCTTGCAAAACTCACAAACTCCCTCCAGGCCCCCTAGCCTTTCCAATTATTGGCAACATCTTATGGCTTTCCAAATCCTTCGCCGACCTCGAGCCCACCCTTCGTTCCCTCGTCCAAAAACTCGGCCCGATGGTCACCCTCCATATATTCTCTCGCCCGGCTATCTTTATTTCCGATCGCTCCCTAGCTTACCAAGCCTTGATCCTGAACGGTTCTGTTTTTGGTAATCGCCCATCTGCTCTTGCTACTAGCAGAGTGCTTAATAACAATCAGCAGACTATCAGCTCTTCATTTTACGGTCCGACTTGGCGCCTCCTCCGTCGAAACCTCACATCAGAAATCCTCCATTCTTCGCGGGTTAAAACATTTGGTCATGCGCGTAAATGGGTGCTGCAAATCTTGAAGAATCAATTTGACTTGTTGTCCAGGTCTGGAGATCCTGTTCGTGTTGTGGATCATGTTCAGTTTGCCATGTTTTGTCTATTAGTACTCATGTGTTTCGGTGACAAGTTAGAGGAGAAACAGGTTAAGGAGATCGAACGAGTCGAGCGTCGCATGATTGAGAATATGCGTAGATTCAATATACTTAATTTCTGGCCAAGTTTGAGCAAGATAGTGCTTCGTAAGCAGTGGGCAGAGCTCTTGCAGCTTCGCAAGGACCAAGAAGATGCAATCATTCCATTGATAAGAGCAAGAAAGAAGTTGAAGGAAGAGAAGTTGGGAAAATCAAATGTGGAGGGCAAGAAGGATGAGTATGTCTTGTCTTATGTTGATACGCTGCTGGATCTGCAACTTCCTGGTGAGAATAGAAAGCTTAATGAGATCGAAATGGTTTCTTTATGCATCGAGTTTCTTGCTGCAGGTGTAGATACTACTACCACAGCCTTGCAGTGGATCATGGCAAATTTGGTTAAGTATCCACAGATTCAGGAGAAGCTATTTTCGGAAATGAAAGAGGTCGTTGGAGAAGGAGAGGGAGAGGTGAAGGAAGATGATCTGCAAAAGATGCCGTATTTAAAAGCAGTAATTCTGGAAGGTCTACGGAGGCACCCACCTGGGCATTTTGTGGTGCCACATGCTGTGACTGAAGATACGGTGTTGGGTGGGTATCTGATTCCTAAAAACGGGACAGTAAATTTCATGGTGGCTGATATGGGGTGGGATCCAAAGGTGTGGGAGGATCCCATGGCTTTCAAGCCTGAAAGGTTTCTAAATGGTGAAGGGGAAGCATTTGATATAACAGGAAGCAGGGAGATCAAGATGATGCCTTTCGGAGTTGGGAGGAGAATTTGCCCTGGATATGGCTTAGCCATGCTTCATTTGGAGTATTTTGTGGCTAATCTAGTATGGAATTTTGAGTGGAAGGCTATGGATGGAGATGCTATTGATTTGTCTGAGAAGCAACAGCTTACTGTGGCCATGAAGAATCCATTGCACGCCCACATATCTCGCAGGTCGAGAAGCAAGGTGTAGGGTAGGGTGTGTGGTGTCATTTAATTTATTTTCTTTTTTATGATGATTTTAGTTAATTAATAACATTGGAATGGGTTGACTTTCTTGTGGGGAAAGGCTGTCATGTTGTGATAAGATATCGAGAGTGTTTGTTTACGCGATATAGCTTTAGGTTTTAAAGTAAATCATGTAAATAATATGTTTGATAATATTAAAGTTCAATTTACTTTTTATGCGGCATTATGTTGAAGTTGTTGGATTGTTGCTGAGAGTTGTTTTTTCCTCTACCGTCTCTATGCCAGATAAATTAATTTAGCTGAGTACCGTTGATTTTTTAAAGTTAACTGCGTAGAATAAATTTAATCACGTGAACAGTATCTTTATTGTTTATTGAACCGTGTTTGATTAGATAAAAAAAATTATTTTTTTAAATTATATTTTATTTAAAAATTATTATTTAATATTATTCAATAACATTATATAAATTAGAAATATATCACATAATGATGTAACATTTATAAAATTTGATCGTAATGTTAATTTTATTTTTTATTATATTTTACATGATTTTGTTGCACGTTCAAAAAATCATAAAAACTATAGTTCTTATAAGATGAATTTCATACGTGATAAAATTATAGATAAGTTAATGAAATAATAAAAAATATTTGATATAAAGTATTATTTATTTAATGATGTAATAGTGATAGTTAAATCTATAATATTTAAATTCAAAATCATCAATATATATATATATATATCTTTTTTAGTTATTTTATAATTTTAATTTGAAAAACATGTTTAACCAAATATATTAAAATATTTTTTATTTAACTTTAATTTTAACCATAATTTTAACCAAACATATATAAATACCAAACTAACTTCAACTAAAAGTATTTTTTATAAAATAATTTTTTTCAAACCACAACCACAAAAACTATATAAATGGCAGCAACTTGCAGATGTAACTATTTAAGAAAGTTTTTTTCTTAATTTTTTATATTAAATTATAGAGGTAGCATCTAAGTAAGATTTATCAAATTAATGATGCATTTTTAAGATCAATTAGGGAAAAAAAAAAGATTTTAATCTTATCTTCATGGTCAAAGCCAAAAATGGAAGTAGATGTTTTTGAATCAAGCAAAATCGGAAGATAACATTTATTTTTTGATGAGCTTTACATATTATTAACGAATTATAATGTGTTTGAGAATGCTATGTAAATCGTGTTTTTAAAAATTTTAATTTTTTTTGTTTAAAATGAAAATAAATTTATGTTTTCAGATTGTTTTGATGTACTGATATCAAAAATAATTTTTAAAAAATAAAAAAAATATTATTTTCATGCATTTCTAAGCGAAAAATACTTTAAACCGTCACCGCTATCACCATTTCAAACAGACCCTTAGAAGTGTTAAAGCATCAATACTATCATAAATAGTAACAAAACCATAAAACTCTTTTAGTTTAATTTCTTGTGAAACTTTATCACACCAAGTAAGCAAATCTCTTTTCTTTTTTTGTAATTCATTTATATTTTAGGTTAATTTATTAAAAAATTATAGTATTTGTAGTTTGCTTATATATTTAAGTATTTTATAGCTTTCTCCAAGAGAATTTTGTTGTATTAATGCATGATTTGTATGTTAGGGTTTGTTTGGGATTTGAGAATTTTGATTTTATTTGTCATTTGATGAAATTGAGTTTGATTTTGTAATTTAATATTTTATAATTGAAGAAATGATGAGTTATTTAATTAGTACCAATTATATTTTCTTAATTTTTTATCAAATTGAAAATCTGAGAAAATTTAGGGAAATTAATTGTTTGTGGAATTAATAATAATTAAAATATATTAATATAAATTGAATAAGTTTGAATTGAATAAATGATGGATAATTAATTAATTGGGTATCGATTATTTGTTTTTTAATTTTGTTGTTTAGTTCACATTTTAAGACAAAATTAAATTTGTGTACAAATGATAATTAATTATTGGATTGTGAATTTAATTTTAATAAAAAAATTTAATCTTGAATGGATAGTTGCATTATAAATAAATATTATCATCAATATTTTATATAGGTTTCATAAGTAATTAATTATCATTATTGGATATAGCGAGATTCTTCCAATGAGTTGTATAAGATTATCTTAAAGGGGTTAAGAGTTTTAGTAATTTTGTACTTTCTAATCTAAAGAATATTAGTGAAGGTGAAATTAGATGTTTAGGTGTGAAATGTGAGAAGAAAAAGTTTCATCATAAAGATGTTATATCTACTTAAGAAAGGGTTTGTCAAGAAATATTTATATTGAATTGCACATAAAAACCCTTATGTTCCTTATAAAATAATATCCTTATAAAATAATGTTAGAAAGGATGGTTTGTCAACAAATATTTATATTAGGTTGCATATAGAAACATACACGAGCTTGTGGATAATAATAATAATAATAATAATAATAATCCTTGTAGGAGTACGATGATGGATGTAATGTGAATGAATTAAAGTTATTTAGGTGAAGTTTCACATAACATCCTTTTAGATGAAAAATCAAATGCAAATGCAGCTATGTTTTTTTAACTTTTAAAAGATTTTGATGAACCATTGTGGAAAGGGTGTACAACTCACAATAAATTATCAGTCATTATACAACTATTTACTATCAAGTCAGATTATGGGTTGCGTGAAACAAATTATGATAGAATCCTTGAATGGGTGAAAATCATGTTACCTGAAGGGAATAGGCTAAAAGATAACTTTGATGCTGCAAAATCTATAATGAAACCTCTTAACCAAGAATATTAAAAAATTGGTGTGTCTAAACTTGTACATGTTGTACTACGATGAATATATAAATTTTATTAAGTCCAAAACCTGTCAGCATACTCGATATAAATCTAATTGTGATAAAAATATGGACACTTATCGCATATAAAAAATTGAGATACTTCACAATCACTCTTATGTTGGAAAAGTTATTTATGTCTCCAAAGACTGCTGAGTATATGACATGACACCATTCATATGACGAGGTGGATAGAGTCACATCCTTTTAATGGTTAAGCTTGAAAATAGTTTAATAGGATGCATCTATAATTTTCAATGAAATTATAAAATGTACATCTTGTCTTATGTGCAAATGAATTTAATCCATTGGGATCCTTTTCTATACTTTATTCTTTTTAGCTAGTCATATTAATAGTTCAAAACTTACCCCTAGAAATATGTATGAAGTTAGAATTTATATTTTTATCTATGGTCATATCTGGTCCTTACAATCCAAGTACGAATATAGATGTTTTTGTTAAATCATTGATTAATGAGTTAAATCAGTTATGGTTAATCGAGACTTTGATATATAATGTCTTAAAAAAATAAAGTTTTCAAATAAAGACGACTTTGATGTAAACTATAAATTATTTTTCTTTGTACAGGACTGTTTTAAGTTGAGTATATATGGAAAATTATCTTTTTCATATTTTATAGATAATAATAAGACATTTACCTTAATTAAGAGTGGTAAAGCTTCTTCTTTTTTTATTGCTACTAAAGGTTCTTACCAAGTCATGTCAATTCAGAAACATTATAAAAGACTTCTTGAAAGGTTAAAATGAAAATAATGTTGCACTTTAAATACTATCAGTTGAAGAAGCATACAATAAAATCTTATAATATAAGGGTATTTTATTTGGTTTTCATTATGGTAAGCAAAAGTTTTTAGTTTTGGTATGACTCACAATTAGGTAAAATAAAGTATTTTTTAGGAGTTTTATTTTTTAAAGACTAATATCATCCTCCATAATTTAAATATTATACATATCGAGATAAATGTATTTGAAAATATTTTTAACACGGTTATGAATGTGAAATGAAAAATAAAGGACAATATAAAAACTAGAATGGATCTAACTTTATTTTGTAATAGTAAAAATATAGATTTTGTTAATAATGTATTTTGTGTTGCAAAGTCTAAAACTGCCTTCATATTATAAAAAGGATGTATAACTTCTTGTTTATGAATGACTTAGAACTCTATAATTTTTATATGAATATGCTTCAAACATAGCTAGATTGGTAAATTTAGACGAATACAAATTTAATGAAATAAAGAGTCATGATTGTCATGTATTTATGCAAGCACTCATTCAAGAGTTATTTAATATATGAGTCTACAATATGGATATATCTATTCAAGAGGTTAAGAATTGCATGCATCTTTAGTAATTATCTGTTGACTTTTTAAAACAAATATTCGATTATTCATCTCTAATTACTTATATACAAATATTTGTTAATGAAATTTTTATCGACAATTCTATCAGCTTTGCTAACATGTCAAATTAATAACGGAATTTCCAATGCAATTGCCAACAAAAATCTTATTATTTTGTTATTTTTTCCAATTCCATCTCTATTTTAATTAGAAATTATTGACAGAAATGTTTCATTGCCATTTCCATTAGAAACTATTGATGGAATTTTTTTCATCAATAATTTCATTGTTTTTTTTTAATTTTTTGGTAGTGTATTAAAAAAAAATAGCAGTTAAAAAAGGAGGAATTATATTAGAAAATTATTATATTCTTATGAATTTAAATTAGTGCTCTTCTTGAAAAAACATATATCTTTGGACATATAATTAGGTTAAAGAATTTGGCAAGCTCTTTCCAACACAAGATCAAATATCTTTAAGTTATTTTAATTTTTTAACTTCCAAACATCATCTTTAATTAACATTAGCAACTTTTTTTTATATGTATTTAATTAACATTAGCAACTTTTTTTTATATGTATTGACATTTATAATCCTTAATAAAATTTATTAAGTGCAAACATTAATGTTTTAGTTCACCATTGAAATTTTTCTTGATACGCTAAAATGTATTAACAACACTTGTATATTTTTTTACATTATGAAAAAAACTTTTAATGTGACCCGTGACAAAGCGTAGTTCTATTGACTAGTATAAAATAAAAGAGCAATATATTTCACTATTTCTTTTATTATTTCTTAACACTTAGTTACAATATGGATTATTACAATAAAATTGAGTCTGACCCCTTATTTTTTTATCCTTGAACAAATATTCACTTTGATCACAAAATTTTTTTTTTTTAATTTCATCCTCCCACACTATTTTCACTTAATTTTAATAGTTTGCATGCTAAGTTGTCAAAAAATATCCCAACATTGAGTTTATGCTTGATTTTTCAAAATAAAATTTAATTTTTCCACTAAAAAAATTAAAATAACATGGACCAAATCTAATATGAAAACAAAACATGCAACTCTGTTTCCTTTTAAATGTAGATTTTTCTTTTAAATGTCTATAGGCCATAAAACTACGATTTGGTCCTAATGTATTTTACTTTTTCATTATTTATCCCTATTTTTTAGAATTTTATTCTCTAGAATTTGAAAGTACAAAGAGTAACCTAAAAAAAGTTGTTACTTAATTACATTTCAACGATTAAAAAAATCAATATTGGTGTTAGTGGGTTCATATTGGAGATAGGAGTTCAATGAAGATGATGTTTTTTTTTTAAACATGTTGTAAATAATAGATCTAGACCCTTAAAATTTTTTTATTTGATTGGATTTAGGATTTTAGATTTTAGAGTAATTATATGCTGTTTTAGGGTTTAAAATAAGTTTATTGAGATTTTTATGATGTTTCAAGATATTTTTTAGTAAAACAAGTTAAAAATTATATATTTTGAATCCTAAATCTTAAACTCTAACTTTTTAACTATCACACACATTATTAGATATTTTAAAAAAAAAAATTGATGAAAAAATCATTTATTAAAAAAACCAAATAAAGCATGTGGGCTTGCTTTCTAGGCCAATAGATAAATGTTTGCCTTGTTTTTCTAGGGTTAGGCATGCTTGGACTAGAAGGTAAACCTTGTAAGTATTTGTTTTTTTAGATATTTTTATTAAAAAATAAAAATATATCTTTAAACTAAATTATCAAAATAATATTTAAATGATTATGCCATTATTTTAAAAAAGATTAGGATTTTTGTGATGATGTTATCATTACTTATAAATAATTATGGAATTTTTTAATATATATAATTTTCTTATTGATATTTAATGAGAATTAAATATTTGTTTTTATTTTTTATTTAATTTTCTTAATTTTACTGTTCTTAAATATCTTTCATGTAAATATTAATTCAAAATTTTATAATTTTATAATTAAGACTTGGTTTCACCATCATAATACATTTCTTACTTTAAAAATAATATTTCTCACAAAAAATGTTTTTTAAATAAAAAATACATCAATAAAAAAATAGATTTTTTATTAAATGTTTTTTTTTTCTTTCAGGTCAGAGGCGTTGCCTTTGGTGATCTGTCTGTTTAAAAGCACTCTTTTCTCTCTTCCTCCCCCGATAGAACCAGTAAAGAATATTCGAAATTTGAAATTTGAAATTTGTAGAGAGATGGCAACAGCGTCAAGCAACATGAAGGGTTTCTACAGGCAAAAGAAGAACAAGCATAGTGGTATCACAAAACCAACATCGTCCAAGAAATCGTCCCTTCATCACATTGCCTCTCTTGTCTCCGATATTACACAACCACCTGCCCTGATTTCCCATGGCTCTCCTGATCATAAAGGTTTTTGTTTCATATGTACTCTCTCAAAATTTTATTTTATTTTGTTGTTACATTTAATTTTTTTCTTCTTGTTTGATTATTGATGTATTTTTCTTCAACAATAAAGAGAGTGGATTTTTTTTTTTATTCCAGGTAGATCATTTTCCATTGTTGTTTTTAATCACATTTTTTCATATTTATTTTTACTCAAACTGAAAAATCGTCTCTGGGTTTCTTCTTCATGGTGATATATTCTTCGTAAAATATCGATCTACATGTAGCTTATTGTGTTTTGTTGATTTTTTTTTTTTTTGTGTGTTTAATAGATTATTATGACGAACATGAGGAACTGTTGAGACAATTTGACATGAACATGGCATATGGGCCGTGTCTTGGGATGTCTCGGCTTGCACGTTGGGGGCGTGCTCAACGTTTAGGTCTAAACCCACCGAATGAATTTGAGGGGCTGTTGAAGGCTGAAATGGTTCGATCAGAATGCTGGTGGGATGGTCGCGTTTAGAAGTTCTAGTATTATGCTTTGGTGTAACAATGGAAGCTAATGTATGACTGCAAGTTGTGCTTTTAATTTGCAGTGTTCTGTTCAGCCTCTGGCTGTGTTAGTGTGAACTAGTGAAATTGCTGATCTTAATCAAATGCTTTTCTTGACGTAAATGTTGTGTGTTGTAAAATTTGAGCAGTGGCCCTTTGTGTGGATTACGAGATTATGTGCTGTTCCAACTAGGGCTTGTTTGCATCTATGATGTTGAGCAACATGGAGAGTTTTTTAATCATGAATGTTTCTAATTATTCTGTTTTAGCATGTCGTAGAGAGCCTTGTGATCAGAATCTAACAAAAAAGTAGATATCGCTCTATATTTTTTGTTTAAATTTTGAATATCATGATTGAATGCTGGAGTTTCTGCATAAATGAGCATGGTTACCAGCAGATGATGGAAGAGACCTTAAGAACTTGTCAGCACGTTCCTAGCTTGTTGGAACAGTACAGGTACGATTTAATGATCAATTTTTCCTTTCGATTGTTCAATGGATTGTCTGCAAGCAATTTTCATGAGATATTTCAGCTGTTTGACTGCTCTGGCTATTGGTTCCCATCGTGTGGCAAATATAAAAAATCCATGGGCACAAGGAGAAGATTTTCTTGCGGGGCTAGGGCAGGATATTCAAAGTTATTCGATCCCTATTCCAGTCTTTTCCCTTTTTTGAGAATGTATTCGATGTGTTAATACCACCAAACGAAGCAACAAGCAATAGGCTTGCAACACAAGGAAACATCATTCGCGCAGGAAAGGGATCTTATCTTCTGGTATTATAATTTTACTCGAGATTTGTCAACTTATGAAGGCTCTTCAATCCGCTCCAGGCATCCCCCATTTCGAGCAATCTCCAGTTCTACAAGTGATCAAAATGCCTTCCATTTTGTCCTTATTTTGGTTGTTTGGTCATTGAAGAAAACACTGCCAGTCTACCAGACATTTGAATGCTCCTACTTTACCTCCCTCTATATCAGGAAAGAAAACAGTCCTTTCGTAAACCAAAAGATTGGCTCCGTTAGAAATCTAAGAGAAGAAAGACCAGTATTCCACAATTTGATGTGGGATCTCTGCTGTTAGTAAGTATGAAAAGAGATCCAACAACACGATGTCGCAATATATAGCTTTCAAGATATCACAAAGAAATTCATGTAAGGCTGCAACCAACACTAAGCATACATTTTTCTGGAGAATAAAAACCTAGTATACTTTTAATTAGACATAGCGGGAAATGTGGTATAAAAGAATATGCCGTAGAAAAACACCGCAACTATAATCCTACTCATTTTTCGTGTTGGTTTTTGCCTGCTTATCGTCAGGAATGCATGATGACCAATAGATTGGCAAGAGTGTGCAGACTGCCTGTATTAGAAGGGCCTGAGGAAATCCTGAAAAATCACTGCCAGTTACTCCAACAAATGATGAAAGTGCAACTCCAAGATATCCACTCACTATGAATGAAAGGGCATTAGCAGAAGCCACAAGAGCCATCAGGGATCCTTCACATCCTGAAGGGCAGAGCTGTGCTATTAAAATATTGAATGGCAGAATCTTGAAGAAGAATAGAACCTCCAAAAGGCCTGAGAAGACTATAACATACAACGAATCTGGCACGCCCATATTCCGATAAACTCCCTTAACAAATAGCAGATCAGAAAGCATGAACACTGCCATCACTCCCTGAATGGCTGCAATTAACTTCTTTGATGGGACGGACTTTAAATAGCAATTGTAGATGATGCTCCATAGAAGCATTGCTGCCTGGCCAAAGACCTTAGAGATCCCCAATACAGATGAATTAATGTTCAGATACTGTGTTTGGTAAAAGAACATGGTTCCTGTTAGTGCTGGGATTATGGCATTAGATGCTGCCAACCATGCTATCGAGTAAGCAATCTCAGGTTTCCGTAATGCAACTGAAAGCTCTGAAAGCTGTTTTCTAATTCCAACCCCGGATGAACTTTTGGGGAGGTTAAGTGAGCTTTCATGGACAGTGATTGTAACAAACAATTGCAGAGCAACAGTAAGGCTGAAAATGAGGAAAATGGCTTGGGGAGCGTATCTGTTAATGGCAATGCCACCAAGCAGGTTTCCAAGGACACCACCAGCAGAGGAAGCAATCCACACAAATGATTGGAGCTCACCTGAGGACGATGACTGAGAAGTTTTAGGGGACATGGTGGGCTGCTTTCCTATCCCAGCAACAATGGCATCATTTGCAACCTCAGCTATTGAAGCACCAAGATTGCTAAGGAGGAGACATAGACTCAAGGTGAAGATTGAGATGCCTGATGGAGAAAGGATTGCTATAGCTAGCCATGAAACGGCTTGCAAGAAAGCTGCAATAACAGATGAGAAAACATGTTATGAAGCGATTTTGAGTTATATCATGAAAGAGATATAACAGAACCATGCATATTTGTGTAGAATCATATCCATCAGTTCTCCATGGCACCAAACTTTTTCCTTGCAGGCAAATTAGTAAGAGATTTTTAAGTTGCAATTCACTATTACTCTATTTCATAGCTATCTTCATCAAATGATATGTAACTTGTTCCATGAGCAAAAGTATAAGGATAAAATTATCGTGAAGGTCGCAACTGGGGTGATTCAAATAGATAAACATGCGAAGCAGGAATATTACAAGTAAATACAATTTGAAGAAGCGATGAGATAATTCCCCTGAAAGTCGAAAACAGATGCAAGCAGTATTATCCTAAATCACCTGTTAGATAGTATTTAGAACTTAAAAAATACCAAAAAAAGGTTGTTTCTTGAAACTTAAGATGCATCTGTGCTCTGCCTGTCAGCCTTTACTGACAAGAAAAGTAGTTTGATATAGGATCCAACCATCATTTCTCAACATGCAGGCCCTCTTTATCAAGGGATATAGAACTTATCCAATGAGTGAATGGCATAGGTTAAAATCATCATGAGAGCAGTTAGCTGCAATGAAAACATCTTAAAGCTGTTAACTATTGAAATCCTCCTCCCTCCCCACCACCACCACCAAAATGGAAGGAAACAGAACAAAGCTTGCTAACTATCGAAACATACAGCCTCAGAAAGAAGCCTCTTCGCTATAACCGGATCAACATTGCAGACTCTTGGAAGCAATGTTCCTATATAGAGCTATGACTCTAAACAGAGAGAGAGAATAGCTTCAGAGAACAGCAAGACTCGTGCAGACCATTCAAGCCTGAGTCTCTGATTTTGGTTGCCCATTTAAAAATTAACTACCCACACGTAAACAGTATCTTAAATAAATTGCACGGACTGAGGAACATCTCCAAATAAAAAACATCACCTGGTTCAATTCTCAAACAGGTATATGGTGGGCAGCACATGTTTCAAAAAAATACTAGAAACTTGTCCGTTGAGAATGGCACAAACAAAATTATGTAACTCAAACTAACCACACTCCGAACTAAACCTTGGAAACATCCTTAATTCTTTTTATACTATAAATAAAAAAGAAGTAAATTTGCTAACTGAATTCTAAGAGAACAACAACCAGCGGAACTACTTGTACAAATACAAAAGCACGCTCATAAAACAAACAACATTCCATGTAAACCCTGCATTGAACGTCCAAAAACTTATATTTCCATAACATAATAATAATAATAAACCCTTTATCAAAATACTCAAACTTTTAACATATCTTAATCAGATCAAGAAGAAGCTAAATAAATAAATAAATAATGCCCCCCTGCTGCCTTTACTTTGATCCCAGGTAAGGTCTGGAACCAAATAAAATAAAACCAAACAAGTGATTCAATTAAACACATCAATGAACAGCAAGAGAAAGAAAAAAGAAAAGAAAAGCTCGAATGCTTTTTTGTGATTAATTCACTTACCACCGATGGCAATATAAGGAATGCGGTGCTGGCCAGAAATGTAAACAGCATCGGAAACGACACCGTATAGAGGCTTACCAACCATGGGAAGATTGGCAGAGTTTTGAAGGAGCTGAAGAGTAGAAGGGTCCACATTAAGCCCATCTTTCACGAAAAAGTTTATAGCCATCCATGGCAAACACCTGAACCCCTGTACCCAGAATCCCAAAACCAGTATTCTCCTCATCAAGTTCGAGTCCTTACCACCATCTGGTGAAGGAGAAGGAGAAGATACCATTTTTTTTTCTTTTTCTTTTTGGGAATTGTAAGCTCGAAAAAGCTGTTGGTTTCGGAGGTTTTTCTTTTCTTTTCTTACAGAGTTTGGGGGCTGTCTATGAGTTTATTATGCACACGAAGAGGTTTTTGGGAATGGACACGTGTGAGGTGTCGGTCTCTTTTTAATTTTTTTTATTGTCTTAATAATATAATTAAGAACAGAAGTCGAATATATCTACATGCTTTCTAAAATATAAATTATGTAAAGGAAATAAGAGTAAGAGAATTAAAATTTCTTGTCGGCAAATATTAGAGTATATTAGGTGTTGTTGATAGTACGGTAGTAATTTTTTTTAAAAATGTATTTTATTTAAAAATATATTAAAATAATATATTTTATATTTTAAAAATTATTTTTAATATCAGTTTATTAAAATAATTTAAAAACAAAGAAAAAACATTAACAGGACTAGTAATAGTAATATAAAGAGAAAATAATAATTATAAAATAATATTGCAGATAAAATAACCACGGTGCATGCAAATCAAAATATATATTTTTTATATTTTTTAAGTTAAACTAGATAATATATTAAGATTTATTATACATGAAACAAATATTGGATAGCATATGATTTAAAAAATAATAGTAAGTATATCGAGTAAGAGAATAATGTAAAAGAATATTCTCTTCATAAATACTCAAATTCATGATAGCATGAGAAGATATTGTAGTTTATTTTTATTTTTATTATTACTATTATTATTATTATTATTATTTAGTATAGGGCAGATCTTAAGTTTGGAACATTCCAGCACTTTATTTTTATTATAAAAGGGAGGACCATTGAATATTCGTGTAATTCCGTCGCAAACTTTATAATTTCTTTTATTTTCTTTTCTTTTCACAAGACAACAGTTAGCACACACATCAAGGGAAGGATATTCCGTCACAAAATTTATAATTTCTTTTCGAGTTAGTGATGTCAAAAACTGTAGCTTTTAAAAATATTTTTTATTTTAAATAATATTTAAATAATATTTTTTTTTATTTTTTAATATCATTGTATTAAAATAATATAAAAAATTAAAAATTAAAAATTCATAAAACTCTGATAGAACATATGCAAAGGAAAGATATTCCATCAAAAAATTTATAAATGTTTTAAAAGATAAATTAGAGATGTGAGAATAATAGCGGTAGTTTTTTAAATTATATTTTTATTTTAAAATATATAAAAATGATATGTTTTTTATTTTTAAAAAATTATTTTTAATATTATTATATTAAAATAATCTAAAAAAATAAATTAAAATTAAAAAATTAAAATTTTATAGAACTCTTGGCTATCGCTGATAAGCTCATACTCAAGACAATTGTTTAATTAAGACATTCGATACTTACAAGTAACATCCACTTACTTGGAGTTAGGTCCAATTTAACCTTGTACACATCCTCTAGCAAATAAATAATATCTGGATATAACGTAATTAACTTTATCTGGATATAAAATAATATCTTTTAAATAATTTAATTGACTATTATATCCTTAATGCAGATCTCACTCATCTCTAATTAAGAAAAAAAATCAATATTTAAGAAATTCTTAAAAAGGAGTTTCTAAGAATTTAAAAGTAGGTTGATCCTATTTTTCCATTATTTTTCTATTTATTAGCCACATAAAACCCTAAAAATAATAAAACTACATCAAAATTTATCAAATTATTAGATTGGGGCAATTTTTGCATATTGTCTTATATTACTTTTTGCTCATTTGATAAATCATATATATATATATATATATATAAAGGTTAAAATTCTTATTCATTTAATCTCTATGCTGGCTATAGCTTCTACTCACATCACATATAATTTAAAATAATCTAAAATAACTCTTTTAAATTATTCATTATAATGCCATATTATATTACTAAAAGTAAGATCCTAAATACACAATGAGGCTCTTCTCTCTTTTTTTATTTCTTTCATTTTTCAAGAAAAATGTGGTATTTTCTTATAACAACAACGTGTATAATAGAAATTATTAAGCTTTATTTAAAAAGTTTTAAATTTTAAAAATCACACGTTTTAATTTAATACATGGTAAAAAACATTTACTTATAAATCATTCAAACTAATATATTAGAAATTATATATAAAAGGGTATTATTTAATTAATAGTTCAAAAATACATATTCGCGTGTCTATTTATTTTGAATGATTTATAAGTAAGCTACATGACAAATGCGAGGGAGAGTCGTGACGGAAGGGCAGATCGCTGTGAATTTCGATGGACGGAAAAGGAACAGTCGTGACGGCGTTGGTGGGGGAGAGCAAGTGGTAGAAAGCTGTGGTCCTTGATTTGGGGAAGGAGCTGTTTGTTTTACTATTGACGGTGGATGAGATCAAATTTGTCAAATATTTGTGGTGGGTCAGATATTTTATTTCTCAACGAAAACACTTTCGGTGGAGGTTTTTTTTAACATATTCTTATAGTTAAAAAAGATTTAAGAGAAAATTCAAAATTTTATGTATATATATAATTAAATAAATTAAAAATTAATGTTAATAAATAAAAAATTCATAGACAATAATTAAAAATAAAATTAAAATAAATAAATAAACAGATATATATCATGATATTTAATCTTACAAAATATAATATTTACTTAGTTATATTTGCTAAATTTATTTTTTAAAACATTTTTTATTCAATTAAATGATATATATATATTAAATTTATTAAATTAAAAATAAATATTATACAAGACTCCAAATAAAAAATATTATCTGAAAATAATTTTTTTAAATAAAGTTCTTGCATATAAAAAGATAAAAAAAAATTAATAAATCAGAATATTTTTACAAAAATTAAATATGCATATGCACAATTCCAAAAAAAAATATTAAATAAAAAATTACTAAAAAATATTAATTGAAACATAAATTATATATATATATATATATATTATCTGAAAATAACTTTTTTAAATAAAGTTCTTGCATATAAAAAGATAGAAAAATAATAAATCAGAATTTTTTAAAAATTAAATATGAACAATACCAAAAACAATTAAATAAAAATTACTAAAAGTCCTCCCTCTGGTACGAAGGAGCCTGTTTAGCTGGTTCGTTTTTTAATATATATATATATATATATTAAAAAAAGAACCAGATAAACAGGCTCCTTCGTACCAGTGGGAGGATTCTTCCTTCACCTTTACCCAGAGTTTTAACAAATTTGTAATTTATTTTTTAATTGCATTGCATGACCTACGATAAGTGCTAGCTCACACCCAGCCACGTGGCCTTAAAGCAGCACTTAAAACCAATTTATTATATATTTTATTTTATAAAGACAACAAGCCATGTGACTTCCATTTTCGTCTCACCGTCCATGGTCAGATAATTTCTTCGTTATCTTGACTTTCACGAGTAATATGGGACAAATGCCGATATTTTTATTTATTCCATTTTCAACCAAAAGAAAATAAAAGAAAATTTGAAAAAATAAATGAAAAAAATAAATTTTATACATAAAGAAATAATTTTTATTTACACTAGAAACAAAATTCACTTTATTTTAAAAGATCGAGAAATTATATAATTTTTTTGTGAAACTTTTATTTATTTATGGAAGTTATTTTTTTATTTTATATTATAAAGTAAAAGAACAAATAAAAAAAGGATCAAAGATGGTCTAATAATTAAAATGATAAAGTAATGAATTCATTAATGAAACACATTTGATGACTCCAAGGCCTTTTTTTTTCTTTTTCAGAGAATTGATTTTTCATTTTAATTTTGATTTTTTCATGTTCGGGTTTTTGCAATTCATAAATAAAATGTTATTTCCAACAAAACATTTTCCTTTAGCTTTTTAAAATAAAATAAAAAAAATTAGATAACCAAGACTAGAATTTTAGAAATAAAGATAAGAATTACCCAACATAAATAAAAATTAACAAAAAAATTCAATCAATTTTGTATTCTTGAAAACAAAGTAAAAAATATATATATTCACAGCCAAATAAAAGAAGATCGCTAGTTGAGTAAATGAAAAATTAAATCTTTTTTATATTTTTTTAATTTTTATTTTTTTAAGTTGAAAAAATTAAAAATTAACTTATTTAAAGCCTGTTTGATAATATTATTTTAATTGTTTTTTAAAAAATATTTTATATTAAAATAATATTTTTATTTTTTAAAAATTATTTTTAAAATTAACCGTAGATATAAATTAAGCGTTTGAAAACGAAGGTTTTTTTTTTAAATTAAAAATTAATTTTTTTTTCATGTTTTCCAAATTATTTTAATATATTAATATAACAAATAATAATTTTTTAAAAAATATTATTATAACACATTCTCATTCACAATGTAGAATATCAAATGGGTTTCTAGTTCCATTAACCGGAACCCAGGTAAACACAGAGCCCAAATGGAGGCAAGCCTTGAGAAAAATATTTGCCGGCCAACCGGCATTGGGAAAAGGCAGTGAGGCCACAAATGGCGCCCCCTTCCTTGATTAAACACAAGTAATTCGAAAGAAGCAAAGCATGTTTCTGTCAAATTATCCACCATCAGAAGATGCAAAATTTGAGACAGTGAAGGCAGTGGCCAATACATCTCTATCTATCTATCTATCTACCATCAATCAAAAAATAAACTCAAGTTTCTTCATCTAATGTAACTGTTTCTTTTATTGCAAGATCAATGAGAATCTTACACTATGCAGCTATCATAGCAAATGTTTCTCAACAACAGTCCGGCCAAACTTCTCTTGGACATCCTTTGGAGTTTCAATCTGGAAATAGCAAAGATAAAACAGTGATCACAAAACCTGAAATAGAGGGAGGGGGAGAGATGTGTGAGAGAGAGAGATGTCCATCATCTAGGCAGACTGGATTACTTACAGCATTCAGAGCTTTAAAGAGAGCCCTGACAGTGTTATAAGGATTCCTAGAACCAATGACCTGCAAAAAAGTCCAAGCTTTCGATTAAAACTCCAGAGCATAGGAGGTGTGCTAGTGACTCAGATTTGGCTAATAAGATCTTTACCTTGGATTTAACATTTTTGAAACCAGCTAAATTCAAAATGGCCTTGACAGTTTTTCCTGCTTTCATGCCTGTTCTAGTTGGGGCAGGCCACAGGTACAGCTACGAGGCACAGACAAATAGAAATAAAAACTAGTAAAAAGGAGGAAAAGGGATAAACTTGAGAGAGAGAGCGTTGGAAAATGAGAGACGGGGAAAAGCAAAAACCTTGGTTTTCTTGTACTGTGTTTGTACTGCATTTGCAATTGTATGCTCCTCATGGCGCTCTATGTAGTGGAGATTCTGGAAGCATTTCTCACGTGCCTGTTTGTTCAATCAAATTAGTTCACTATTCCAAATATCTCAGACACATAAAGGCAATTGACAACTCGGGCTATTACAATTAAACAGAAAGCAAAAATAAAAAAATAGGAGCCTCTGAACACCCAATTTTCGCAACATAGGTCAATTTCTAAAATGTGGTGCGACCTCTTTCCACATACATTCCTTTAATGATTATAGCCTTTTCAAGAGGGTAAGAGGGGCAACAAAATGAAATGGAATCAGAACTGCATGCATTCCTTAGCTGCCCTGGCTTCACTGGTAGAATCAGAGAGGAGGGGGGGGTGTTAAATGAAGCCATCGAAGAAGGTTAGGCTACAAGAGACGAATGAGTTCAATACAAGAAAATCTTGATGATATGATACTAGATGAATGAAATAATGAAGCACATTAGTCTGTCAAGGGAAAAGAGAACAAATAACTTCACCATTAAAAAGCAACATTATTCAAGGCCAAAAGCATCAAATTTATCACCAAGCACTGACCATTACAAAGTGCTGTGGAACTTGGAAATCTTGATTGCCATTTACTGGTAGAGGAGTACTTACTCCCTTGGAGAACTTATCCAAATTTTTATTACTCCCTTTATCCAATAAACAAAAACACATGAATTCCAAAACAGACACAAATTAACAAGATGTTTTGAAGAAATAGGAGGGCAGATCAAAGTAACACTCCTGCCTGAATGACAATGACTCACAAATAAAACCAAGAATATCAATATCAAGATCGAATAGGTAAATCTCATGACAATCCTGAAATGCTAGAATATATATACTGTGGGCAGCGAGACATGTAGTAGTCTAACTAAAACACATTTTGGCATGCACAAGAGCTCACACAGAATTTTCCGTTTGATTGCTCACAAAATATAATCTGCAACACTAATCCACAACAATGAACAGCAAGCATCTTTAATCCATCATCAACTGAGAAGGCATTGTCGCCACAAAAGGGCTAAAAATGAATGATACAGACCCTTTTTTATTTTCTCATACAGTTATACTCTTCTATGCCAATGTAAGTGGGGAGAGCAAGAAAGCCTAGGAATAGCCAAGAGGCATCATATACTACACAATGAAAAATATTGTACATATGAAGGAGCATCCAAGCTCAGAAGTATCTCAAAAACATCCATGCATTACACACCTTCGGGGACAACAAGCATTCTATGTTTGTGTCATAATGATGGCAGAAGATCGCAATCATAGCAACATGTACGGGATTTAGATCAAAATCTGATTTATGCTAGGCCCACAAAATGGCGAAGAAAGAAAAAGAAAGCCTGCAGACTAGCAATAATGTGTGCGCCATGTAAAAAAAGGCAATAAATATCACTATAATAAAATAATAACATTTTAAATAAAATAACAACACTATGAATTACCTTCTGGATAGCAACATGGACTCTCGGGCCTTTAGCTTTAGCAAAACCAATAACACCGTGATAGTTACCACAAGCTAACATAGCAGTGTACTTGACCACTCGCCCTCCCTGGGTCAAAAAAAAAATTTCAGTAACAATTCTACATAGACTGCTCATTAATCAAAGGCCTCAACTGGTAAGGCAGTAATACCTTGGTAACTTTACAAGTTCGATTCACATTGATCACTCTGTCATCAAAACCCTGTCAATATTGAATAACATTTTGGATCATATATGGAGCATAAAACTTACCAACAATACCAAATAAATACAGAAAATGAAAATACAAAGAATTAGTATTGTGAAGCATGACTAAAATGATGCCAAAAGTGGTGACGCAACAATCGAAAGAAATCTTATTGTAGATAAATCAGCCTAGATACTTAAGGAAGAAGGCAACCACCATACACGATGTACATGGATATGAACTTAAAATTGTAAGGGTAACATCTTCATCCAAAAACTTAGAGACACAGTGCGCATTCACAACCAAAGATTTTAAAGGTTGAAATTGACGGAACTGACATAGCTCAAGCAGCTATAAAATAGGTACCTAGAAATAGAAAGCAAGTACTTACTTTCCGGTACATTGGTCTTCTTTTCTTTTCTGTCAAAGAATTTCTCTGCTCCGCAAGATTCCTTATCTCCTCCTCAAGAGCCTTCCCCTTCTTTCCAAAAGTATAATCCAACTCCGCTAACTTCTCTTCCAGTTTCTTGTCAATCTCATTCAGCTTCTCTAGCAGTATATCATCCCTCTCCTTCATGTCATCAAACTCATCCTCCTCGTCCTCATCATCCTCATCCTCCTTGCCCCCATCATCCTCATCCTCCTTGCCCTCAACATCCACACCTGGTGTTTTTTTCTTTTGCTTCTCAGATTCAGCATCTTCTAAGGCATGGCCACCTGGTGCCACTCCTGCACGTTGAAAATATCCATAATTGGCAGGATTATTAGGATCATAAGCTTCCTTCCACTCCACCAATCTCATTGCCTTGTTTAATTTGTGTTGAAGGATAAATTTATCCTTTCCTTCTGCTACCTTCAAAAGATCAATCAAATCTCCAATCACTCTATACTCAGGACGAAGCCGAAAATGTTTTTGCTCAAAATTGTCAATTTTCTTCATCCATTTGAATGCATCATCAAGTGTCTCTGACAATAAAAAAACAATTACTCAAAATCATCACAACCCATTACATATCCACAATAACATTACTTAAATAACAAACCGAATATCAAGAGCAACAATTTTATCGCATACCAGCATCAGCGAAGTTCTTGACTAACTCTTCGTGTTTGTCAAACTTCTTTAAAAAAAGTTCATCTCTTTTCTTAGCAGCATCAGTAGAAAACCAGCTATCATCGTCACTATCCGAATCAATAGCTTCATTTTCATAAACTTCCGGCTTACCTGCATCCTTTTGAATCTTTTTCTCTAATTTTTCTATCAATGGACCCACACCCAAGTAATCTTCTTCATCTTCTGCATCAATGTCTTTAGTATCGAGACCATTTCGCCTTCTTGCCTCTCTTTCCTTCTGTTTCTCGCGCTCTAGCTCAGTCAGAAGTTCCCGGGCTACACTGGAGGAGGCACCAGAGAAAGTTGAGAAATGGGTTTTGGAGAAATGTGAGAGTGAGTGTGTTTGGGCGCTGGGAAAGTGGGGGAAAGTCGAGATTTTCCGGGAAAGTTGGGGTATTGGAGGTTTTCTAGGTTTTTTCAGGGACTGATAGAGGAGTAAGCGAGACCATGATTTAGGGTTCATTTGTTCCTTTCTGACCTTTTCCGTTCAGGTGTTCGTTATGGAATCATTTGAGACTTGAGAGCAAGAAGAGACTAAGAGAAAAACCTGTCTGCTAGGGTTCTACGACCTTTTCTTTTTCTAAGCCCTAAAGGCCCCAATAGGGCCCAAAGCTGGCTTTCGATTACAGTGTCAAGCCTTCGAAGATATCCGGAAATGGAAAGCATTTCTTCCTCACTGAACTCTTCAAATTGCTTAAATCGAATCCCTCTACTGTGTTTTGGTTTGATTGAGTCCCTTTATGGAACGAATGTGGTTCCTCCATATGACAGGACCATTAATCAATAAAAATAAAGAATAAATAATTGGAATGTATCCATTTTGTAATAATAATAATAATAATAAAATTCATTAAATAATGATTCCAAGCTAAAACTTTTTTTGAAAAAAATTATTATAGCTCAATTAGTTAGTTAATAGATCTAAATGATGTTAGGACTTTTCTTTAAGAAAAATTTAACAAACTTGAAAATTCAAGTTGAAGTTGATAATAATAAAAATTTTATGGAATAAAAAAATAATTCACAAAGATCTAATTAAAAAAAGATAAAAGAAAATTTTTAAATAGATTCAAGGTAGCTTATGTCTTTAATAAGTTAATAGGAAGTTTGAATAAATTTTTCCATAACCTTGGAATTTTACTTAGCTAATGCTAAAATGAAATGTAAATTCAAACTTAAATTTAAAAGATATTAATTTGATAATTTTAAATTTAAATAAAACTAAATGTTGGTGGTATATTAAGATAAAAATTGTCACAATTCCACTCCTATTAAAAAAACCATGTTAGGATTATGATAGGATCCCTTAGCTATCTTACTTCAATTTTCTTTTATCAAATAATTGTAGAAAGTTACCTATAGCTAGAAACTCTAAATGGTAAGCCACCTTTTCTATATTTGATTGTATTTAAATAACTTGTGGTATTTGTAAGCTAGCTTTTGATTTTTTTTCTAGTGCATGCTTAATTGACAATACAATCAAAGTTTAAGGTATCTAATCTCCTTTTTTTAATTCAAGTTTTTTTTTTATATGGTCTACATGCGTCTTATGTCTTTTTTGTGCTTTACATAAGTTTAATTTGATATTTTATAATAGAGTTGCTTGATCTTTTAAGTATTTTTTTCAACTTAAGAAACCTTCTTTATCAAGATCAAGTGTTTTTTTCAACTTAAGAAACCTTCTTTATATTGATAAGTGTTTCCATAAGATCATTATAGATGGATGTCTTAAATTTGATATGTAGAGGATCCTCCCTTTTAAACCTAGAAAAATCTAACTTTAATGGCCTTAATTGAATCAAGTTGTTGTTGGATAATTCAACTTTAAGTCGATGATGTCCATTTAACTTTTAAACCTGAAAAAATCTAACTTCATTAGTTTTTCATATTTAACATAATTATAAAAATAAAACATCATTTTAATTAATCTAACTCATAAAACTTAAAATTCAATATTCTACACATTACTAACTAAGCTTCAATTTATGCTAAAATAAAAAACCAATCATGGTGAAAGTGATTCTTACCTTCCAAACACAAGATATCAAAGAAATATTACAAAGAAAATCAAGCTTTCATCACCTTTTCTTCGTTCTCCCTTTGACTTTTAAAATTCTCATTTTAAAGTTTAAAAATTCAATAAAAACCTTTAAATTTCTAGTTTAGATCGTCTAAACCTCTTTTTTTGGTCTCTTAATCTACCTTAAATTCATGTTTTTCTCTCGTGATTTGATGAAAAGGTGAAATCATGTTTTTCTCTCGTGATTTGATGAAAAAGTGAAAAAAAAAAACCCTAGCTCTTCTTCCTTGTTGAATTGCAAGCCATGGCTTAAGATATAGCTATTTATAAAGTCACAATTTAAGTTATTTACTACAATACTTTTATGTTTAGCTCATGTGTTTTATTTTTAATTTAACTAAATACTCTATCTTAGTCCACTTTAAAAATATTGCACTTAAAAGTTTATTTAATAAAAATTTCTTTTCAATTATTTATTTTTCTTCCATTCTAAATTTTAAATTTACTCTTTCCATCATTGGGTTTAATTTTCAATATTTTTTTAAGACCATAAAATTTTAAAACATAGGTTTACATTTGAAATCTATATGGCATTTCATATTTAATAGCTTTCAAATTTAATTTTCTAACAAGTATAGTAACAACAACAATAACACAACTTCCATTATCAATAAACATACTATATAACTTATTATTTATGTGACATCTAGTGTGAAATATGTTCTTTATTTGTTGCTTTACATTATCCTTTTGAATCTAAATATTAAATATTCTTCTAATCATTAAAATCTTTCCATTAGTTGGATATTCAACATCACTATAGTCCTTAAGTGGTGGCATTTCATTCTTTTTGAATTTGTCTGTTTCAAATTTTATGTCTCTATGCTTCCTTATAACCATAATCATTTTGTTTGGATATTGTGAATCTATATGTCCACACCCAAAACATCTAAAACCCTTAATATCACGATTATGATTAGATTAGATATTAACTTTACCTTTTATTTTAATGGTCGAATTTTTTCTCCTAGCCTTAGATGATTTGGCTTTATTGCCTATAATGTTTGATTTTGATGTGGCAATCTTCTCTTACTTATAATTCTACATCCAAGCTTAAATGAAATCTTCATTACCTTATTGATACTATCCTTTTCTTGAACTACCTCTCTATTTCATAGCTATATTAATCATATCTTGAAGTTCAATATAATGTTGTAACTCAACTACATTAGCTATATTTTTATTCAATTCATTCAAAATCTTATCATTGTAGCTTTTCTATCCTTCACAACATTAACTCTAATCATGAAAATCTTTATTTTTTTGTGGTAATCCTTTACACTCATAGAACCATGAAACAAATTTGCAATCTTTAATATAATTCTTTATAATAATGGCTAAGAACAAATCTCTTTCTCATTAGTGCTTTTATCTCATTCCAAGTCTTTTTAGGTCTCTCTCCGTTTCTCTTTCTTAAAACAAGTTGATCTTATCAAATAATGCATAGTTAGTAAATATAATAGCAATAAGTTTTACTCTTTTTACCTCAAAGTAATAGTGGCAACAAAAAATCAACACCATTTTTTTTCCAATCTAAATAAGCTTTCAAATTGTTTTTGCCTTGAAAAGCTATAATCTTCATCTTAATGCTACCCAAATCTCTATCTAAACTATTTCAAAATCTATCCTTCCTATCTTCTCTCTTATGGCTGAATTACTCAAGTGACTGTACTATTGTTTAAAATGTCATGTAGTCAATCATTTGGTTACACATGTCATTATTATATTAATATAAGTACATATTTATTATTAATAAATGCTTAATTTATCTTTGACATTCATATAATATTAGATTAATGAATTTAGAGTAAATTTAAAGTTCATAAGATAAAAATATATTGCAAAGAAAATTATAGAGTTGTTATAATCATAAAATTTTTTATTGCATCAAAGCATTGTTTCTAAAATGTTCTTGGTCGTGCTCTCTTAAATATTGAGCATTCATTAAAGTCATAGGAACTAAAACATATTATATTCTTTCCTTTATGAAAGGAAGTAGTTGTTCTTATAAGATATACTTAAAACTAATATGTAAGTGCTTATCATAATATATGTATACTAAATTAACTATATGAGAATCCTATATGGAGATATTATATATGTATATGGAAAAACTTACGTAATAGATATATAAGTGATTCCTAAACTTAAGATCATTAAATTATCTTATATAAATAATGTTAGGTTTTGATCCTGTTACATGTTATCTTAATTGAGGTAACAAAATGACAGACATTAAGTATAATATAAACTATATGAAAGTACTTAAGTGATCAAGAAAGGATTTATTACCCTATGTAAATTAGAAAAAATATCTCATCTGTTCTAAAAAAGTATTGACTAAGAAATCATTGGCCAAGGTAAAATGAGATTTGAAAAAAAAATTCAAATCTTATTCAAACGATCAATAACTATTATATATAGAATAAACATGATTTAACATGGTAGATATACTACATGTTTTAATATTAAATCAGAATATTATTGATAAAAAGATATTAATTACACTAAGAAACCGGTCACTAAAAGATTAAGTAATATTTTAGGGATCATGACACGTTGTTAAACGATATAGCTAATTTTCAAATACAAATTAATCAAATGTTGAATTGATAATAAATTAAATTATTTAATTTATTTAATTCTATTTAATTAAAATTAAAATTTATATTTGGGTTAACATATTAGAAACCTAATAGGTCACACATATTAAGAATCATTAGTCAGAAATTAAATTGGAATAATTTAATTAAGTATGAATTAATTAAAATATATTTTAGAAATTAAGGACTATAATATAATTAACAGAGAGACTTGATTAAAATATCTTCAACTAGAAATTATATTTCTGGACTTAGAAAAAAAAATTAAGGACTTGATTGAGTTAATTTTTAAAATTATTCTAAATTAATATATTGATATTTGACTAATTTTTAAGATTTTTTATATTTTCCTATATATAGTAAGATTTGCATGATATTTTTTAAGAGTTGTTAGTTAGACAGAAAAATTATGCAAACACAAAATTAAAGCTAACACTTTAGGCATAGCAATCATTTTCTTTTAAATAAGAATTTAGAAGATTTTTTCTTGGTGGTTTGTGTGGATTAATGTTAAAGACTTAATAATTTGACTGCTTATGGTTTGTAACAACTTAACCTTTAAAATAATAATTCAAAACTGAAAAAATCAAATTTTCTGATAATAAATCTCTAAATAACTCTAGATCTATCTAATGAGATCTTAGGGACTCCCAAATAATTTTATTTTATTATTTCTACTACGTATATGACATTCAGAAACCTAACATACACATCCTTAAGCTTCTGGTTTCTATGTGAGTGAAACCTAACATAATAGTTATCATGAAAATCCTTGGCCTCCTCATTTATATTTATTATTTTAGATTCTTTTAGGGGTGAATAAGCTCGTCTCACAAACCTTTTTTTCCTTCCAAACCTTTGTGATATGACTCATCTAAAAAACTAGCCACTTTGGTTCTTAAACTAGTCATCCCACTCATGAATTCAATAAACCTTGTGTTCATCAACTCTAATTATTATTGCATAACCAAATAACTTCATTCAAGATTATTCTTATTTTTTGGTGGTGATGATCTACTCTTTATTGACATCATGTAAACTGAAAATTAAATTAGTAGCAATACATAATATATATATATATATATATATAAAGTTTTGGCTTTTCATTTAAGATGCTCTCCTTCGACTTTTACTACTCAATTCTCAAGATTCCATATCTTTAAGAAACTAGTTCATAACAAATCAAATATTAATATCTTAATGATACAATTAAATAATATAAAGACTCAAGAATTAATAAAGACTAAAAACTATCATTACCTATGAATATAAAAACACGGGTATCGATACGAATTCAAGCGAAATATGAACAATACAAAGATAAAAAAAATACAAAAATTAACTAATGGAATAAGATTTAAATGACTCAAAATAACAGAAGCACTTACACACACGCGCACATGATGGCTAACACTAAAAAAACAATGATGCAATAACTAGATGTTTTTTGTTATTGTTGTTGTAATTTTCAAAAAACCCATCTAAGTAAACATAAAATATCCCAAATCAAGATTTAACTCTAAGAAACCCCAAAAATCAAGATTTAAGGCACACCCTAAAAATCTCTTTTTTTTGTGATTTTTTTTGTTTTTTTATAAGACTTTATTTAACCAAGATCGCAAATAATTTCTATTTTTTAAAAAAAAAAATAGATGCCACAACTAATTTTTAGAGAAGATAAATAATTTGACAAAAATAGAGCATATGAAAAACTCAAAGATAAAAGATATATAACCTGATTTAAAGTCTTATTTTGATATCAATTGATAAGAACCCCGTGGATATAAAGATCCAAAAACTCATAATCAAATTAACTCTTCAAACAAAAAGGTAATATCAAGTTTGTAATTGAACTTGACACAACAATAATTTGTACCTAGATACCAATACTATAAGTAACGAAAGCCTTACCTAAAACTTATAAAGAGATGTGAACTAGAAGTATAAAAAATATTATAAAGCTTGATTAATTATTTGATAAGTCAGAGTAGTTAAATGAAGAATTAAAAAGTATGAGCAAAACCTCGCACAATAATAATTGTTAAAATCAAAGTCTTTCCTTAAAAAAAAGCTCTAAATACACGCTAAATGATTTTATTTACAATATGCAAAAATATCCTAAATAATACTAGAAAAATAATAAAAGAATTCTAAATAAAATAGAAAAAAGAATCATAAATCAACAAAATAATAAAAGAATTCTAAATAAAATAAAAAAAAGAATCATAAATCAACAGCAAAAACTAACTCAATTCTCACATAGTAGCTTATGAATCTTATTATAAGGCCATACCAATATTCGATTGCCATGAAATTTTAAAATAATATAGAGAAGACCTCTAAAAACTTGTGGTAAAATTTTGGCATAATACAATGGTCAAATGAAAAATTATGTTTGTTAGAGTAAAATTATACATTCAAAAAAATAAGTCTTTAACTGTTGAAGTTAATTAACTCATAAAGTAAATAGATCGAACCATTTTTATGCATGAATTAATTTGACTAAGGTTTTATATTCACTTATTGATGTATCCTCCATAAAACCCATCTTAACCCAAATATTCTGAATAAACCCATTTAATATATTTTTTAGCTTCGTTGCCTTTTATCATGTAATTAACCTAATTAAAAATTACAATTAATCTTTTGGTGCAATCTTGATTGTATCACCTTTGTTTTACTTCACACACACATGTATGCGTATCACCTTTGTTTTACTTCACACACACACACATGTATGTTAAAATTCTATTATATTATTAGTATGCATGTTACATCTTTGATTTGATATCAATTGCAAGTTTGAATACATGCTTGGTATGCATACTAGAATTCTATTATTATATTTGTGTTAAAGTATGTTTGCCATGAATTTTTAATTTACTTACTTATAGATTTAAAATTTTACAAAATTTAGAATATCTTCTATGTTTTAAATGCTTTTGTTATAATAAACTAAACATCCTTATACAAGTATAATTATTTTTGAAAAACAATTCCGTGCATTGTAATTATCTCTAAGGCTAACTATCATCTTAATGTATAACTTCTTTTTTTTTCAAGTATCATCAGCAAGTTTATAGAGAAGTTTTATATTGCTTGTATTTACCACTTGTATACTAATAATAGATCTAACAATGAGAACATGCAATTAAATAGAAGGTGATTTGATAAGAAATAAGAACTCTGTTGTTTAATTTAGTTTCTGAAAGATTCTAAAATTAAAATGTCATAGTGTATAAGAGATATGATATTTGAATGCCATATTTTTATTTATTTATTTATTTATTTTGTGATCTCTCTATTTTCAGATCGATGCCTTCTTTTTAGATATTTTATGAGAATGTTTAACTTCTAACTACAAGGATTCATCTAGTAAATAAAAACCCATTAATTTTAACTCTAAAGAATTCATAGAATGACCTATACAAATTACTAGATGCCCTTTCTTATCAAATATAAAAGTTTAGCCTATATCTATAGTACTCTAAATTCTAACCAAAATAAATGTAAATATATGACAAAACATAATAAGTTATTGATTCCTCATTCTTCTTATTATAATGCTATTTGGTCATGTCAATTTATGCAAGATATAGGAATTATCTTATTTAATTGCTAAAGTACTTTTGTTTTTTGTTAATAAACAATTGAGAAAAACCTTTGATTTTATTATACACATAGTTTTTCAATTAGGTTGTTGCTTTTGTACCTACAAGATTATAACAAAATTTACCCTTTAATAGCTCAAGTCAAATGGTTTTAATTGAGATTTATAATTCATTAAAAAAACCTCACTATACTTCTAAGAACTCCTAAATTAACTACATTACAAATATATAAACAACAACTCCACTTCTTATGTTTCTTTTTATTCAACTATTTATTTGCTATGTTGATATCTCCTATAAACTCTGTAATTATATAATTTTGTTCAAAATAAAGCAACTTTAAAGAAATGTTGTTATACTCTTCATTACATTTTAATCCTTAATTTCTAAAATTTATTTACAATCAAGTCACACATGATTAATCATCTTATTTTAATTTTTGATTAATAATTTTTATATGTGTAACCTATTAGATTCTCTAACAGATATAAATCATAAACCTAAATTAAATTAAATTAAAAAAATTAATTTATTATCAACTCAACAATTAATATATTTATATTTAAAGATCAAGTATAATGTTTAACAACCTATCATGATCTTTAAATATTAAAAAAATCATAAATAATTCAACTTAACTTTTCAATAACTAATTTCTCAATGTAATGATTATCCCTTCACCATGAATGTATCGATTTAGATATTATAGCATGAAGTATATTTGTTTTGTTAAATCATGTTAGTTTTCAACATTATAGTCAATAATTCCTTAAATAAGATTTTACAATTCTTTTCAAAACTTATTCGACCTTGAGAGCATATAAAATATTTTATCTAATTCACCTAGGATGATAAATCATCTTTTGATTACTTAAATATCTTCATATAATTTATGATATACTTAATATCTATCTGTTTGTTACTCTTAATTAGGACAACATGTGATCTTAATCAAAGCATAACATTTTTTATATAAAATAATTTAGTAATATCAAATTTAAGGATCACTTACACAATTATCATGTGCCTTTTCATAGATATAGATGATCTTTCTATATGAAATTCTCTTGCTTGTCAGTTTAATGTACATATCATTTAACAATCACTTACATATCAAATTCAAATATCCCTCATATTTTAGTTTATGAAAGCAACTATTTTTTTTATAATAAAAAAATATAATATAAATCAGTCTCATCAACTTTAATTAATATATAATTTTAATTAAACATTAATTAAGAACATTTATGAACAATACTTCAATACAATTAGAATATTGTAATTATAACTTCATAATTTTCTTTATAAATTTTTTTTGTTATGAACTTCAACTTTATTCTAAATTTATTAATTAAATATTAAATTTATTAGTCCAATACAAATAAATATTAAAAAAATTATTAACAATAAATATTTTTTACATAAATAAAATCAATGCTATAGTACATATTTACTCTTACTATCATGCTTCCTCCCTTGGATAATTTCTCTGACGTAATGCTATTACTACAGAGGAGGAAGCACCTCAACCGATGCGCTTTATGGACTCCACTTTCGGTATCTTAAATCTCCTGGAACTACTGTCTATCTCGTAGTTCCTCGAAGTAACATCATCAATTCAATTTCAAGCCCATTCCCCGCAGCTATATTTGTCAAAATCTGTAACCAATCTCTCTCCCTTCAGAAGCCATTGGTCATGCTCAGTGAACTTGGCAAACAATTCTTCAGTTTATGACTACTGATCACCACGCATTCAATTGCTAATTCTATTTGCTGCTTTTGATGTTAGCCCTGTTATTATCAGCAGCTTGTATTCGGGTAGCAGGCCGTCACTCTTGCTCTATCCTGGGATTTGAAGAAACAATAACATCACAAATACATGTAGGAGCTTTGATAGAACACTTCACCAATAATCTGAAATTAATTGTACATTTTATTTAACTTGCAAGAATTATTTGCTCCTCTCAGGTAACTTCAATGCGCTTTGGTATAGGTCAACCAATAATATTGTATTATTACAATATCAATTACAACATACTCATCCTAATTTTTATCTCAAAGTGCAAACGAATGTGATTCCCATACAGCATCCTCTCCAGTTATAATTTTTATCTCAAAGTGCAAACGAATGTAGCAAATTTCCATAGCCAGACTAGTAGCAAACTTAAACCAAGGGCTGGAGTAGTAATCTTAACTGAGCACTGGCATCTCAACAGTGATCGGTGAAGATGAGTTTTCATAAAACGTAAAACAGTCAAGATGATAGATCAGGTTGCTTCATCTTATTTACGCGCCATTGGAGCATGACTTAGGAATTCAAGAGCCAAAAATCAACTCTTTCAAAGACCTAAGAGGTGAGCTGTATCCATAAACTACAGTGTCTCTCCACAAAGCCATACCTGTAATGAAGGGAAACTTTTATGTTCAGCGCTATCACAAGCTCCGCATAAGTGTAGAATATTGCTTACTTGCCCACTATTTTCTGGGCATGTGGGGTTGGGTCGCAGGGGCAGAGTAGGGAGTTATCTATGCTAAATTCCAAACATAAACTATACAAGGAGAGGGGCTACCTATCCAGGAAACCAAACCAGCTGTTGCTGCCAAAAGAAATTTCCCACTGACGCTGTTGAAACTGCATCATAATTGAAGTTCTTCAGTTGCTAAGTCTGAAAAAAAGAAAAATAGCTAGCAATTGCAGATGAAGATTCACTAACAGAAGATAACTTACTAGTACATGCATAAAATATTCCCATAACCATAGAAAAGGGAAGCCCATGTAGAACCAGTGAACCTGCAAAAGGTGAACATGCATCTGTCAGATCCGGAAATTAATCTCAAGATGGATAATCTAATGCACTGAAATATCAAAGACATATCAAGAAGATGAAGTGTTTAATATGATTAGTGCCCCCCTAGAGTGTATAGATTAAGATTTATAAATCAGAAGTGTCATTATTAACCTGGCAACAGAGCAGCCTCCTCACCATTCTCACTATGAAAAAAGACTAACTTTACCTACAAAAGCCATTTCTCTCATTTTCTTCCCCAACCCCACCCGTGTTTTCAGGATTTTAATAAAAACTTTTGTGTTGATGTCATTTTACTATTCTTTGGTGATGAATTACTGTTAGCAGCTCTCAGTTATGGAGCATTGTGGTGATACACAACTGATGAGTAAAGTTCTTGTCAAATAAAATACAATGTTGAGACATGTCTAAACAATGTAGCAGACTGGTCGGAGTCCCTTTTCCTGACTCCTTTTTGTAGTCAAGAAAAGCAAGCATATTGAGAATTCTCAAGAGTTGAGAGTATTAAAAATGAAGTAAATCAACGATACTTATTATAGGAATAAGGTATTAGCATGTGAGATGATCACTGAAAAACTAAGATTGCTTATAACTATCAAATTTTAGAAAGTTTAGCATTAACATGGGTATATCTTATCTGTAGAAAAATGAGAGGCATGGAGAATGATGGGGTAAAAAGCAGTACCACATGAAGTCACGAGTAAAAAGGGCACGAGGGATCATAAGTCCATTTCCAATCATAGCAAGCAGCATTGAGAAAGCCGATAAACCTTTAATATTATCAGGATTCAGGAAATTCGTCCACTGAATGAGAAGCATGAGTCTTGGTCAGGGATGCAAAGATGAAATGCCTGATTTGATAAGCCAAATTCTCAGAGAAAGACCACATGTATTACCATTTGTGACACTGGCATCCACATGAAGAGAAGTGTTGCTGTCCATCCAGATATTCCTCCAACAAATTTTACACCTTTTTCAGAGAGTTTTCCTGTTCGTGCCTGCAAAACTTAGCAGGTAAGTCTAAAGGGGTGCTGAATCAAAAGGAAGATTTCCTGTAAAAAACAAAGAAAGGGGAAGGAAATTGCAAAATTATAAATCTAAACACGAGTTTCAAACAGGTTTGCTAGGCATCACGAGCTAATTAATTCAGTATCATCTCATTGTCATTACTCATTAAAAGCCTGAAATCTTAAAAACCATTATAGACATGTAGGATGCAGGCATGAACATATTTGCTATCAGCTATAAAATTTGTACTCAATCGGTCCTCTTTACGAATGTTTACAGCATCGCCCATCATTTGAGCTTAAGTTAGTAAAACTTAGAAGCAAATTCCATTCAAACAGAATTAAATCATCCACTTCTACATGCTTTCTCTTTGCTAATCTTTAAGAGTCAAACATGACTAACCAAAGGCTGAATAAAACCCAAAAAGCTTACCATGACAACAGCTGCGATTGCTGTGACAAAAGATATTACCCCTGGCAAAATGGAGTTTGGTATATATGGGACAAATGTAGACCACATAACCTGCAGTCAAATTTACAAAACCATTGAAATAATATTTCATGAATACTTAAAAGAGTATATCGATATTTTTAATCCCACAACAGCCAAGATGAACACATAAAGATGAGAAAAGGCATAGGTGCATAGGTATTTAGAGGTGTGTAAAGGTGAGACAGAAAATGGGGTACCTGAGGGAGGACCGACAATCCACAAACAGTGATAAAATCTTCCCAAAAGCGCCAGATTCCAGCACTGAGCATTCCAAAGTAATTCAAGAAATTTAATAGCAAGCCAGTTGCTACAACAACTGAAGTGACCATATAGTAAGGCAGAGGCATGGCCTCTGCCATTGCAAGCTGGGCAATTACAACGTAAATCGAAACCACTCCCAGTGTCTGCACCACAATAACCTCGGTTTCCCTCTTTTTCGCAAAGTAGGAAAGCAATGAAAGGTTTCCAAGCAGCCCAGTTAACATCCCCTGCATTATGCAAACTCAGAGTTCCCCGTTTCAATACAGCTAATAAAACAGTCGTCTCAAAATGCCCATTTCAGGTCACGGGATAGCAATCATCCCATTTGATCATAAAAGGGAATGAGATAAAACAAAAGGTGGGAAATTATGGGTATCACTCAATTAATCAGGTATACGAAGAAGCTATGAGTGAGTAAAATAAATAGAAGAAAAGGAAGGGGGAAAGGTGAGAAAATTACCAGCCATGGTACAGCCAAAAGGGCAGTTTTATTTCCAGACATAAGATTTTTTGCATTGAGAATGATTTGAGGCATTTGGAGTAACAAAAAAGGGACATTTGATCCTCCAGAGAATTTGGCTGTCCAAGAGTCCCATTCTTCAATTTCCTTACTTCTACTATTCTTTACCTTCACTGTTGAACCCTTTTCAAAACACAAACAACAAAATCCTTAATCCAACACAAAGTCGTCACCATCAATACAAATCATAAGGTTTTAGAGTGAGCAGTAAATTACCTGGTCAAGAGGGTAAGGGACGTCAGAGTCAAGAGCAGGAACTGGAATGAGTCGGCGATGAAGTGAAGTCAGAGAGAGTGAGTGAAGATGGAGGAAAGCCTTGGATGGAAATGATTGAGTGTGCTGAGGAGGAGGGCAATTTGAGTGTAATGAGAAAGAGTGGCAGTGAGATGGTGCTGCTAGGAGTGACTTGTTAGCAGCAGCTGCTGCTAGTATCAGAGAATTTGCCATTTTCGTTTTTGAGGGAGAACCAGAGATTGAGAGAGGGAAAATCTTGCATATACTACAAAGGAAAGGAAAATGAAAAAATCAAGGTGGAGACTTGAGATTGGGCGGTGAGTGTTTACGAATCTCCAGGTGACATGTGGCTCCTTCCTTGCGGTGGGAAATAATACTTTTTATATAATGAAATACTTTTTTTCTTTCTTTTCTTGATTTGTAAATAAGAGGGTAACGCTTGAAATTAAAATCCTGCTTGGCACTGTGTTTCAGAGGGAGATATTTTTATATTTAAAATTATTTTAATATATTAATATAGAAAATAAATTTTTAAAAAAGACTGGCATCAGGTGTCGCCCTGTCCATATAATTGGTGTTCTAGAGAGATAGCACAGGAGTGCTTGAAATTAGCTTGTTTTATCGATAATTATTTTTTTAATATTTTTTATTTAAAAATATATTAAAAAAAAAATTATTAAAAAAATTATTTTTAATATTAGATTTATTATCACAATATAAAAATATTTTAAAAAATAATTTAAAATTAAAAAAATTAATTTTTTTTAAATATAAAAACAAAATATTCTTTAATCCTTTTTAATAAACAAATAAAAGGGAAAAAGAGACAAGCAGCGGTGGATCGGATCTTGTTTTTCTGAGCTAGAACTGAGACTGGGAAGCAGGATTCTTGGTAGTTACTCCTCGTTGAGTTGACTGGGACTCCATTGATGGATCTCAATGAAGAAATGATGGGTTTGTTTTTTTACGGGGTATCCAGCCATGCATGGGTGCTCCTGCTGCCGCTGCTTTCAGCCACAGCTCACATGTGGTGCATTGACTTTTTGACCTTCCTTTTCTTCATCTTAAACCCATAAAAAAATTAATTAATTTCATTAATATTTGTTTAATACAAACATTAAGCACCAGTTGACACGTAACAACTTGAACGAAGCACTCCAAATGAGGGTGGAAAAGGAATTAAAATCAAATTAAATTAAAAAGGAAGTCTATTTAAATACAATGCGCTCAAAATAGGAAACGGAGATGGGCGGACGAAGAACTGTTTCTTGTCTTCATTTGTTGCACTTGTGTCGCGTGATTGTAAATTGACCTTTATGAGCTGTCAAAGTTGGCTGGAATAAAAAGAAAATTGATGGAAAACAGTCCTGGCGAGCGGGCTGCGCTTGCGCAACAACCACCTAGCTTTTTCGAAGCTTTGTTGCTCGCACCACCAGGTCGGGGAGGCAAATGAGTGTGTTCGTGGTGTCGGTCACCTCCATCGGAGCTGAGAGATAAAATGTCGAGAATGAGGCTACTTCTACTGGACAAATCGAATGGCTATGTTTTTTTTTCTCTCTCTTTCTTGTGTTAGGGTTTCTGCTCTCTATATTTTAATCTTTATGTGTGAATCGATTCCTATTTATATTATCTAAGATCCCATGTAAAATATGAAAAATTAAACTGGAAAAATAATGTTAAGTATTTATACTAATTAATTTCCTTTTCTAACATGTAGGATCTCTTCGATAATTTTTTAATTTTACTTGATCCTTCTATTTTTTTTTCTCCTGTTTTGCATAACCTCCAATTTTTTTTTTTTTATGATACTATGCTTGGTCCTTT